>NC_060163.1:1493328-1564401 GCF_021292245.1 Micropterus dolomieu | reverse complement strand
CCTCCTCCATCACCATCTGGTACGCTGCTGCCACTGCCAGGGACAAGGGCAGGCTGCAGCGCATCATTCGCTCTGCAGAGAAGCTGATTGGCTGCAATCTTCCTTCTCTTCTGGACCTGTACTCCCTGAGGACTCTGAGGTGAGCAGGAAAGATTGCAGCTGACCCCTCCCACCCCGGACACAAACTGTTTCAGACTCTCGCCTCTGGCAGGAGGCTGCGGCCCAACAGGACCAAAACCTCTCACCACAAAAACAGTTTCTTCCCGTCTGCAAATAGCCTCATTAACAAGGCCCAGGTCCCCCACTGACACTCCCCCCTTTCAAACGATACAAATGTCTCTGCACATGTAAATACTGTTTCATCTCGTGTCGTGCACAGACCTGGCACGTTGCACATGTTTGTTGTTGATTGTTGATCTTTGTTGTTGTATATTTTTATGTTGTCAGTTTACATATTTATATGTACACGATATTCTCTTCCATTGTGTTACTTCTGCACAGCACAGACACCAGAATAATGCACATGTATATATCTGCAACATTGTTCTTCCATTACATATTTATATATTTCTACATTTATTTATGTTGACTGTATGTTTGTCTACGTGTAGCACCTTATCACCACAGCAAATTCCTCGTATGTGTAAAACACTACGTGGCAATAAATCTCCTTCTGATTCAAAATCTGATTCTAAATGGCAAAGAAGAAACTCTGATCTAAATATGATTATAATCAACATTTATTCATTTAGCTGTCACTTTTATCCAAAGCAACTTACAGTCGCTATATATGTCAGAGGTCTCACGCCTCTTGAGCAACTAGGAGTCAAGTGTCTTGCTCAGGGACTGAATGGTAGACGGGTCACAGTGGGGGATTGAAGCCGGGTCTCTCACACCAAAGACATGTGTCTTATCCATTACGCAATCGCCATCCTGTTGGGTCATCAAGCTACCAGAAACATCCTGCACCAGTCAAGTACTAAAATGGCCTTTTTGCAGTCGTCGGCAGGCAAGTTTAAATTGAATGTGGAATGAAAGCCAGTTCATTTGTAATAACTTGATGTAAATACTTCATTAATACAGTATTAATGCTTCAAATGGAACTGATATCAAGTGCCAATGTCACAGACTCTCTCTCTGTCCTTCCTCTCCAGCAACAGTTCACCTTTATTGCCATTTTCCATTCATTCACCCCAGCTCTTGGACCTTCCCTCCTTTCCTCATCACCTGACTGCCTCATCCATCGACACACCTGTTCCACTTTTCTCATCTGCTCAGTGTTTGCCAGGCCTTCCCGCCACATCCTCACCTGCATCTCATTTTCTCATCCGCCAGTTCATAGAGCAGCCTGTACCACGAAGCGAGTTCAACATACCCAGGTTATCTTTTCGTTACCTGGCTTCACTAACCCTAACAATCGGGATAAGAGGTCACACGAAACTGGTTATCAACTCAGTAAGTCAACGCAGGGTTTCCCAATCCAGACACAAGAGCGTTCACATAAAAGAGGCGAAGTTAGCAGTAGACATGGACAAGTCTGGCCTCAGAGCAGCCTATTTTACAAACCAAGAGCAATCTGTAATATTACACAAATAGACATAGTATCATAGCTGCAGCTGACACATGAAGGAAGACTGAAAACTGCCAACAGTGTAAATGCCTAAATGACCTATGATATGAATATGATGATTTAATGTGTTCTTATGGCGTTTATGAAAATATCAGCCTTATTCTTTCATCTTGGCGATGTGTCGGCATTTCCACATGAAAAGACTCGGGCACTGAATAAGTTGTCGTTCCAACTCCTACCTCAGAACTTCTCATCCCTTCAATAATGAGATTCACTTATTTAACGCACTCAAAAATGTTCCAAACACTGTTCTAAATTAACTTCATAAAGCAATGAAACAAAAAATCAATTCATACCTTAAAATGTGCTCAAATAGTGGTTGAGGGACACATTTAAGCTACTGAAAACTCACAACACATTACTACCTGAGCCCACATCGCAAAAGGTGGCACGCTACATGAGCAGCCTCTGTAAAATGAGATAACTACTAACCTAAAATAAACACATTCATATTAAACTTAATTTTAATAGGCCTACCAAACTATATGCTCATAATATTCAGCCTCACATAAGAAAAATGACACAACAATTTTAAATGTCAATGAGAATATCACAGATGAAATGTAAAGTAACCTGTCAAAACAAACTGTGACGAAATGCATTACAATTTTTGTCAATGTGTAACAAGTACAATGTTAAAGATGGAAGAATGTACAAATTAACCTATTACTGTTCTAACACAAAATTGTACTCAACGACCTAAATGCATCAGAATCACACATTGTATGTTCCTGATTGGAAGAACATTAGCCTGCTCCAACCAAAATCTCTTCAGTATGGTTTGCTTAATCTGTTGCACTAATAGGCAGCACGCTACAGACATGCTTTTATAGGTGAGCCTTTGATAATTTAGCTAAAACTATAACCAACTTAAAAAAAATGTGACAAAACTATTTCAAAATCACTGCCAAAATGTACACTGACTGGCACAGCACGTACAAAGTTATGATTACCACAACAGTGACCAGTGACCTATGGTCAATTCACGCCATTCCTTTTAATTGGTACTGAGCCTCAGTGTGATGGGACTGCATTTGTTTGAGATTTAAGACAACCGGTGAGAGTAACAAGAGCTCCAGTCAAATCCAATCAATCCATCCAAATATACAGGTAGAATAAGGATGATCATCAACTGTTAGGGTGTCCTCTCTCTGAAGAATTTCTGACATTTCCAACCAAAATATGAGCGTTTCCAAGGCAGGCTTTAAGCATTTGTCATGGCACAACAACCACATTACACAGTACAATGTGCATTGAAATGAATGGCAGAGTAGGAGTGAAAAAAAGGTTATACCAAAGGTTATAATTGTTATTCATCAAAGTTAGCAGTAAGGTTATAGGTGGGATCAGATTCACATACCAGGTGCTTTTTCCACAGGTGCTGACGCCGAAGCACCATAGTTTTCACAATCAGCATACAGGGTACACATGCAAGCGCAATCAGCACCAACAAAATCTGGATCCCCATCTACAGATTCAAACACAGAGAGGTTAAAGAGCTGTTGGTGATGTGTAGCAGTGATCAGAAGGTGCAAATCCCCTGATCAGATCCTGATGAGGCCTAACTCAGTCCTCCATCTTTACTGCTAGTACTTTGCTTCTCTGCAACAAAGTCACTTGTTACAGTTATTTCTTGTTTTCATGATTGCTTCAAATGAGAAAAATACTCTTGACCAGAGCTGGGCAATAGAAACACTATATAAACACTGGTTGTGAGAGGATAAAAACCCTGTATATGATGTTGAGGAAGTGATTTACTGTTGATAGGGTCCATTGCTTGATGAGGTACCCACAGCCAATCACATTACTGGAACAAAGCTAGTTTGTGCAGAAGCAAAGAAAAGCCTGAGCTTTTCATTAAAGATTTATGTAAAATGTACATATGGTTAACTTTCCCACTTCTTGTGTACGTCAATGTGAAGCATCTGGAACAGTCTCCCATGTAAGAGATGAAATGGGGCTAGGCTAATTATGGCTCCATTTGCAGCCGCCTCCTCTACTGCATGGGGAATAAAATTACTGTGATAAAATGTTTGCCTTATCGCCCAGCCCTACTGTCAACCTAGTAAGCTAGTACGAAAACGTAGACTGGTACATACCACATACCTAGCGGTGCAAAAGTGTTCCCCAGTGTGACTGCACTGTAGGTCTGGTAACGGTTACTACAGTAGTTTGAAAGAATGTCCTTTAACTGGATGACCTCAGTTCAAGGGTCACTTAAGCAAGAAGAAGCCCTACAGAAGTCTCCTATCCTGAAGTAAGACACAAACTTCCTGCCAGCTACAGTGCATCTGTTCTGTAGCTGAAACTGACCTCTGACCAGAAGATTTATGCAAGTATTTAATTAATATTGTGGGTGTATTTGCTGTGATTTGCTGTGTACCTCTCTACCAGGGTTCAACTATACTAGTGCTGGGAGAGGCAGAGGGGTGGATGAGGGAGGGAGCACCTGTCCCCTGTAGAGGGGCTTGTTGGTGGGGTCGTTGTAATTGAAGAGACACATGTTGATGAAGTGGATGAGCAGGCTGGGCGCGTCCTTGGAGGTGAAGGCGTCATAGGCTGTCCACTTGTAGAAGACCAGCAGAATGAGGTAGCCAAACAGGCTCGCCATAAAAACAATCTCTGGGATGAAGCCCAGGAAGATGTTCAGCGGCTTCTTGAAGTACCTGCAGTGCAGGGATATCAGTTAGCAACACAGACGAGGCAGGTTACCTGCAATGTCAATGATGGAGAATCAAGTGTGGAATGTGTAAGTAGTAATGTTTCGCTTTGCTGATGTTCCTGTTCTGAACCCAACCAGTAAATCATGAATGTGAAGGTGTTGGATAGCAGTGGCAATGTCTACCAGAAGAGCTGATACCTGACAACCTGGATCAGTATGTTTCAATAACAGAACATGGACAGACTTTACAATCGGGGTAATTGTTTCATTATACTCCATGAGTGTTCTTGTATCTATTCAGATGGATATAACAAGCCTAATAAACCTGAGTCCTAACTGAAAACATATCCTGCTGGAATCCTGCTTCAATTTGTAGCGAGTGTCAACGGTACTCCAGGTGATGTGCAGTCAGAGAGCAATAAAGACATAGAGGATGACTTTTCATGCTGCAGGCAGACCAAAATGAAAGCACATTACTTTAAAACAGAGCTCATGTGGAAACTAAACAGACTCACTGACTCTGAAGCAACATTTGTTAACTTTTTGATTACATCACACATGACAAGGGAGCCTGATATCAAAATCTATATTAAATTAAAATAAAAACTTGGAGAAAATCTAAGAAAGTAATTTTTGCCTAAAGAGATGTATTGTGTTGAAAGCCTGTGGACATACAGGCAAAAACCTCAAACGATTTTAAACCTGTCACAGAACATGTACAGTTGTACATGTACCAATTTTTGGCAGTTCTGACTAGTTTTAGGGTCGCAGTATGCTTCACACCAAGTACGTGTCAGATTGTCCTCCAATGCCAATGTTTTCCAACTTTACAAAACAAGAATATCTGACTGCCCAAAGTTTTAACTTCTCTCTTACGCTCTCCTTTTTGCTATTTTTCCTTTCCATTCTTCATTCACACAACTACTTTCTGTGCAACCTGAGCGCAACACCCCGGACATCTGTCCAGAAGTGTGTTAACCAGATCTGTATGATTAATCATATCTCGCCTCTCTCTATGCCAGCTTTAAGAGTGGCCATTCAAATCCAGTATAACCACTTTTGTCTTCAGGCATTGTTGGATGTATGACATAGTTCATTTAAAGGATAGTGAGAGATACTGAGACTGGCTTACCGTGTTTAAAAATATATGACATGGCTAGTTAAGAGATCTAGTGATGATGCTATAATCCTGTAAATAAACGGAGTGAAATTTAAGAAATACGCCCACAGGTTTAGCTGTTAACTTCCAGCATTGGTGTTGAGTGTAGCACTTACAGGTGGTTGAAGAGACTTAGAGACACTCCAAACAGCATGTGGATGACACCCAGGATCACAGACATCTTCATCTTAAATGAGTTGAGGAAGGTCAACTTGTTGGTGGCAACATTCCAGATCTGCAGAGATGAGAGAAACACATGCGTGAGACCAACCTGGGTGTGATGGTTCCTTATCTTTCCTTTGTTGTGGTGCATTTTGGTGAACATAAACCAAATATATTTTAACTCTACATTATTTCCTCCAGCCCATTGTTTCCTACTGAAGACATACTGTAAATATGCTCACAAACATATAGTTTCATGTTTAAAAAGGCTGAGTCATTTCTTAGAAAACAGCTAATAAGTGTACTTTTAGTTTATCAAACTAACAGGAGGAAATAGTGCATTTGTTGGGGACTCTTTTCAGCAGCGGATGAATCCAAACGTGGCGCTCTAGTGAGTATATGGGGCAGCACGACGGTGTATGCGGGACTGAGACAGAATAAACTACAGTGTGTCTGTTCATGTTGATGAAGGATACAGAACATTGCCAGCCTTGTCCCTGAAGTTAACAAGCCCAAGGTAAATATTGCACGGTGGTTCTAACCAGAGAAAAGTGCCAGCTATTTATTTATTTTATTTATCTTGTTTTAGTGAGTGTACAGGTTTTACCGGGTCAATTCCAAGTGGGTAAGGCCCGTTGAACACACCAGGAACAGCTGGGTCTAACTGTAGAACTGCATTTCCATCAAGTGTATCAAACCTAGGACAGACCAGCAGGAAATGAATGTATTATTGAAATTAGGCAGATTATTTACAAGCTGCGGGTTTTAGAGGGAACACCAATACATTTTAGTACATAAATCACACATGCTATACCAGTAAGATAAATAAAATCACATATCCCTAGGATTTTTCCTGAAAGCTGGAAAATAGACAGTGTTCAATATACACTTTCAAAACAGTTTATCCATCCATCCACTAATATCAGTGATATGAAACGTGAGAAAAATAATATGACGGCTGAACATCGGCATAAGATAGAAGTAGAGTTTAAATCAGAGAGACACGGGGGGAGATCAATCTTTTCATCTCACTCTCAGAAAGAAAGCAAATATGCCTATTTTCTTTTTTAAAACAATTTTCATGGAAAATATGTTCAAAAATACAGTAATTTAAGCGTGGTGCTTAAATGAATCTACAGATTTGAGAAACTAGATTGAAAATGCAGTGGTTAGCACTGTCGCTTCACAGCAAGAAGGTCGTGGGTTCAAACCCTGGTTGCCCTGGCCTTTCTGTGTGGAGTTTGCATGTTGCGTGGGTTCTCTCTGGGTACTCTGGCTTCCTCCCACTGTCCAAAGACATGCAGACTAGGTTAATTGGTGACCCTAGGTGCGAGTGTGACCGTGAGTGGTTGTTTGTCTATGTTTGGCCCTGCGATGGGCTGGCACCCCGCCTTTTGCCCGATGTCAGCTGGGATTGGCTCCAGCCCCCCGCGACCCTGTACGCAGGATAAGCAGTTGACGATGGATGGATTGAAAATGCAATTGAAAAAAAATCAGGCATGTCCACGCAGATCTGGTGGCTGACTTACGTCCAGTTGGCTCCTTTGGGGCCAAACATTGGCCTGACGCTCCATCCAGAGCCAAACATGTTGAGTGACTTGGAGAAGCAGTCATTGTAAATGATGCCAGTGTAGATGGAGAAGATCCCCATCAGCAGGATGATGTAGCGACCAGCAAACACCATGTTGAACATCTACAGAGACACACAGCAACTTAAATAAACACCATATGTTGTATGTTTATAATAGTTGTACTGTGATATTGAACTCTAAAGCTTTTTATTACTTTATTCATGGTTTATGTCTTACTGTACCTCATTGTCGCTCTTCTGGGCGAGGAGGCGAGTCTCTCGGATGACCAGATAGAGGGCAGCACAGGTCATCAGCACACCGTGACCCATATCACCAAACATCACCGCAAACAGGAAGGGGAAAGTAATGATGGTGTATGGAGCTGTAACAGGTAGGAAGGGAAGGAATGAGGCTCGAACTATCAAAATCCCACAAAAATCTGTCTAATCTCAATCAGTATTAAAAATTCCAAGCTGCAAGAAACTGCAAATGTCAGATAAAGAATAACTTTGTTCACAGGCTGAATCTCTGGCAAACAAGAGACTGTTAAGGTTGAGGTTAAATTTACCAGCTTTTACGGCCAGTGTAAGGTAGAAAGTACAGTGAACCTAAACATATGGAGTGCACATGTATAACATATAGCAATAATAATATTTAATCAATGGAGAATTAAAGGAAAACTACTGAGAACTTGTAGAATATTGAAATTGCAATATATTTATATAATATAATTTATTATAAATTACATAATTTATGTGAGGAGAGGCGAGAGGAAGGGTGAAGGTGGTTCCTAAACTGCAACAGCTAACATGATAAATGAAGCTATTACAGTATTCTCTGTATAATGTATATTTCCACAGCACACTTCCATCAGAACAGCAACAGACATTTTATACTCATCTCTCTGCTGCTCTCAAGTTCAAAAACAGTTTTTATTCACTAATTATTTCCAGTCTATTCCAGTTTGCCCTTTTTTATAGCAGTTAAGCAACTGTTATTGATACTTCTGCAGACTTTTCACATTAAAGTCTTACCAGGAAATAGAGGGATTACGCACTTTGAGAGGCTGAAAGGCATCTAAGAAGTTGAATTACTGATAGTAGCTTAACAGCAATTCAAGAACGGCTAAATGGAAACCACTTGACATAATTAGTGAATAAATACAGTACTACTCTAGCAGAGGGAATTAGAAATAAAGTCTCTAATCCTGTTTCTAATAACCTCTGCAGGTGACGTCAATTAAAGGCTCTGACCACCTTTGACAAGTTACGATACTTCTATACTAACCCACTCTTGTGACACTCTAATTAGTTTTGCATGATGAGTGGTATAAAAGAGAGAGCCACAACACTGTTTTAATGTGTCTTGACAAACACTGAACCAAACTGCTGATGACAGTGCATCCAATATCATGCAGGAGAGCATTGGAGATTTCAAAAAGCAAAGTCCTTAAAAAGACTTATTGCTGCTGCACTATTACACGTTTTAGTTCAAATATGAATTAATATGATGAGCAATGAATCCAAATATAGACAAATGACTTCCTGTATGACCTGGATTAATTTCCCGGTAATTTCCAATGCCGTATGCGTCAACGATGTTCTGGAAGCCTGATGTGAACTTGTTGGTCTTATTGAAGGTAGGTGGAGTTTGCTTGGTCTGCATCCTGTTGAGGATGGACGGCACTGTCGAGCCGCTTCTCTCCTGTCAAATAAAGCCGCCACTTATCAGCCACATACTGCCCATGTTGTACTGCCAAGACCAGATGACTTACACAGAGGCCTCCACTCAACATCACGACGGTAACTTTATTGGTGTGATCATATTTCACTTTAGTGGCTGTGAACTCAAAATAGTGTGCTCACTTCAGTTGTGACTGTATGTATGGCTGTAAAACATGTTTCCACAATTATGTGCAAATACAGTTTTATCCTCTTTTGAAATGTGGAAACAATATGCACAACAGCTGTAGTATCATTATAGTTTATTTTTCTTTACACATATAGTGGGGATAATTCAAATTTCAGTTCAACTTTACTTCAGTATGAAATTGATTATGTGATCAGCGTAAATAAAACAACCAAACTAAAAACAACTCACCGTCCCTCTGCGCAGAGCAAACTGGATGGAGTCCAGGTCTGAGACAGGACACCACACCTCAGCAATTAGACACTTCTGGGTGACATCGATGTTGCAGAGGTTGAGCGTGTGGTAGATGGCCTTCATCTTCCTCACCTTAATGAACCACACCCGCATGGTCTTGGAGGCGGCCTGTAGCACTCGCTGACGGTGGTCCTCTGTTTGGTTTAGAACCTACAATAGCAGTGTGGAGCAATTTCTTTTACATTCTACTGTAGATCCTTGTTCAATCAAACTGGGGTGCGTTTTCCAAAAGCATGGTTGCTAACTACGGTAGCAACTTCCTTGGTTGGAACTATGCAGTTGCGACGCAACTGTTTCCCAAACACCTAGTTCAAACCATGGATATAACTAAGTTGGTAACTTACATGGTGTGAACCACTGGATGTTTAGATGGCGCAGGGCCTTTACAGTGTCTGTTGGCTGACCTGAAGTGTTATAATGACATCAGTGGTAAACAAGTGTATCCAAAAGCCTATAAGACTACAGTCGTAGCTCACTGTCATGGATATATGAAATTACCACAATGTGAACGAAACACCTAGAATGTGCAGTATTTGCGATGTAAACATGTTGGTGAATGGCAAAAGTGGACTGATCTTACTGGCTCCCAGGCCTAGGTCATGTTCCTGCAGTCTGAGTTAAGATTCTGGGTAAAATGCTCTATTGTACTAGAGTGCAATGCATTGTATCTAGATGGCAGGCTCAGAGTAGAGCAGACCTCTCAAGCAGAACCAGGCTTTTTTCCAGGCTTAATAAGGCAAACTTTGGGAAACCACAGCACTATGAAACAGGACAAAGGTCTTTCACAGATAAGAACTAATGCACGAGAAAACACCCAGCAACACTGTGAGGGCTTTTGTAATTTGATTCAAAATACATGTTACACATACATCCTGTTGTGCTAAGTTTCTGATTTATGTCTTGTTGTTTAGTGAGCAGCAGTGTAACAAAGAGTACAAAGGCCCTTTGAAAGAATTACTGAATTAAAAAATAAACTGCACCGCTGAAGTTAATGTGGCTTAAACAATAAGCAGGCTTTACTCTAAGGCCAGCCACCTCCATGGAAACTGACTATTACTTTACTCTATTTTGAATTTATTAACATTTTTCTGGTTTATTTAATGTGTATGTAATAATAGTAATGAGATGTAAAGATCCATCATATTGACAAACGTACCATCTGGAGGTCATCGATGCGGCTGTTGACTCCAGCCAGCATTTCCTTCCTCTCCTGTGGGGTCTCTGGACACGGGTAGAGTGAGGCACGGAACCTGAAAAATTACACCCACCAGGAGAGTCAACTCACAGCATCTAACACATACTGTACTTTCTCCTGGTTTCCTTCTGTCTTACTCATATTTTATAATGCACATGATCCGTTCACCCTTTTTTATGCATAATGTTAAAGCTAGGGTAGGCAACGTTGAAGAACTAGCAAGAGATAGCTAGATTCTGAAAGTATCCAACTGAAAAAATCCCCCCCTCCTCCCTTTAGGCCCCCTCCTTGACAGCTGACAGCTTTCATGAAGAGGGGAATAAAATCGATTTTTGTACCGGGCTGTAAACATTTATTTCTGCTGTAAATTGGGCATTTTAACATTGGGGTTTAAGCATAATTTATACTTCGGCGTCGAGTCTACGCCGTAGACTACAGCGTCAGCTACGCACGTAGCCATGCATTTATACTTCAGTGTCTGCATCGTTCTGCAATTACACCAAAAACACCAAACGCTAGTTGGCGGTAACGCTACTGTCAACTGTGCAGACAAGAGCAGTGTTGCCGGCGAAGCCGGCTAACTTCTGGTTTAGCCCTCTGCTAACTTGAATGGTGGTCAAATTATATACATGCAGCTGTTGAAACGAGTCATTTCAGCTGCTGGTTTGGCCGCTAGTAAAATTTTCTTCAAAGCACGGGGCACTTCCTGTCGGCTCGGAAGCATTGCGAGGCTACCCAGCCGACCAATCACAGTTCTCACGGTCCGCATTGTCCCGACGTGTAGTTACATTTCTGAGGAGGTGCACGTCAGGCTACGGCGTAGGCGACGGCATAGGGTTCGATTCGATGCAGAAGTATAAATCACACTTTATGGTGGCTGACTCGCTTTTGGAGCCAGACTCAAGTGGTCATTCAAGGAACTGCAGTTTTTGGCACTTCCACGTTGGCTTCATTTTCAGAACCACTTCACATATTTCTATTCCAAAAAGTCCAAACCTTTCTCTAAAAAGATAGAATATGTTTTCCACTCTGAATAGTTAGCATTGCTAACTACATGCCATCGGACAAAATGTTGAGCAATTGTAAATGGTAGTCCAGACTTCTCCACTATTTTCTGTTGTAGACCTTTATGGCGCTAAATCCCCTTGTTTACTATTCTGGATAAACATTCTTCTTATGGATCCATCTGCGATTATGGCCAGAGTCAGTCCTGCCACATTCTTCCATTTATTAACCATCCTGTAAACATAGCCATGTTCACTGTTATATCATACTTAACATAACTGCACATGCCTAAACTCAACCTTCAGGATTTGGCTCCTGTCCATAAATTGTGGCATCTGTATTTATGCAGCAAAACACAAGGGACAAGACAGGCAAACATACAATGACATGTTGTATTTAAGTTATATGCAATATTCAGCTAGATTATAGGCATTTTTCTTCAATAACACCCACCCCTCACAGATCTTCTTCACCCTGTTCTTGAGCTGGTCACCTTGGAAGAAGATAATGAACACTGATTTGTGGACTTGGTCTCCCTGTTGGAAAGAGAAGAAGTTGTTAGAAAACCTACACTCACTTACATAACTCACTGATGAGTCGTACGTCTGTTTCTACTATGTAAAATCTCATTTATTATGTTGTAACTGGGTATGGCTGAATTTTGTTTGATTCTTTGTACATTTTCTTCTTAATATGTTTCTATTCTCTATGACTGAGCATTGACCGTGGTGGGGTCCTCCAGAGGGTCCTCAATCTCTGCCTTCCTTAAGAAGACATTCCCGCGACACACCCTCCAAAGCATCCTCTCAAACGTTGGAATCCTCTCCCTGCTGATCACTCCAGCCACAAACCTGCATACACGAAACAAACAAGTGTTCAGAGTAGACAACACAAACCAAACAGACCACAGTGTGCACATAGTCTGCCTTTTGAATGGTAAAAAGAACTGATGAGGGGGCGGGGTGGTGATGGGGCAGTGGATAAGACGCATTTGGCCTTTGGTGTGAGAGTTGCTCCAGAGGTATGTGACCTCTGACATATTTTATATGTCACTTTGGATGACAAGATGTTTCATAATACCAGCTCCTCCTTTCTTCCTCTTTCAGCTAAGAAAATGATTTCTATTAAGTTTTCTCTGCTTGAATGACGTGTTTAATTCCAACAACGTGCAACAATTTCCAGCAGATACTGAGATCATTTGGGGGATAATGGATATGAAGATGACAATGTTCCAAGACACAATAAACACATCATGGAGCACAATTCTATGTCTTTAAATATGAACTTTCTCTCACAAAGCTTAATGGTCTATGGTCTATACGAAGTGGTCCCTGTTTCGTCTATAACTTGCATGAGGATGTGCGCAGGTGATGCTAGAATCATTCTTGCCAATGGTTTCACGTTATTTCACTAATGTACAGGTGGGAATGCAGCATGAAATGTGTTAACTTCACTGCATTTGTGTGTGGGTGTTTGGACACTTCCCTGCCACGGCTAGATTCACAGTTCCCACATGACAAGCAGTTAAATGCAGCTTCAGCAGTCTGCATGTACATACTGTATATATGTGTGTGTGTGTGTGTGTGTGTGTGTGTGTGTGTGTGTGTGTGTGTGTCCAAATCCAAATATGTTTTTAATGAAAATAACAATACTATTACGATAAATATTTGGTATAATTTATGTATGTATATATTTATATATAAATCATTTGAATTTGTACATTTAGGAATCCTTCTGTGCACATTATTATTATTAATATCGAGACCCATCTGATTCAATAGTTATCTGATTATATTACTGCTAAAGGACCATACATCTGGAGAAAATGGCAGATTTTTCAATTAAATCACTAACTAATTAGTCAAAACAATCTTTTGACAACAAATCTCTTCAGATGAGGAGATCTTGCTGACCACCAAAATATGTATTTGTGTGCAATGTGTCACGCGCAGGTCATATGACTATTTCAATATTTTCCAAGACTACTGAAGAATGTGTATTTGATAATATCATGAGCCCTATGCTTTACCCCAGTCGGAGCGGGGCACCACGCCCCCCCTCACTGCCCTCCATCAGGGCTGATGACTCCTCCAGCAGGTTGGGATCCTCCATCTGTCAAAGACATTAGGAAAACCTCAGTAGCTTCATTTATGGAAGCACATCAATTATTTATTTTGCTAATGGGTGTGTGGGCGCACCTCATCAAAGAACTGCTGTGTTCGACGGAGGATGTGTTTGAGCTCCGTCAGCTCCAGGAAGTTCTTCTTCAGGGCTTCCTGGTTGGTGTTGATCTCTTTCAGTTCGTTCTCCAGCTTCTCAAAGGTGGCCTGATCATCACAGTCAGCAAACACTCACTGATTTATTTCCATCTCCTTTTACAATGTTTTGGCATTTGGCTAATGTCTAATCTTACAGCAGCTACAGCATTTTCAATGTTCATGTCAACACGCAGTAATGAGCAATAAAAATTGTTAAAGTAATGGTATTCTCAAATAAAAGAAATTTGAGGGGCTTTTCAAACAAACCAACCACAAATCTATCTAACTATAGTTTAAAGGGCTGGAGTAAATAAAATCCAACTGAACTACTGAAATGTAAACCTTATTTGGACTCTATGGGTAGAACTTTCAAGCTTTCAAGTCTTTTTCCCTCAACTTTCCCCTACCTTTCTACCAAGTTATTAGTGTGCGTAGGTAAATTCAATGCCATATAATACATTTAACAATGGTGCATTTATCATCACATGACATTTGACAAAGAGCATTTTAAATCCTCTCCTTGCCTGACATGTGTTAAAATAACATTAATTGATGATGAGTAATAATGATACAGACTGCAGACTGATTACCTCTAGATCAATCATGTCCCTGGGAAAAGGCACCTCTGGATTTTCTCCAGTGTCCACAGTTGGGATGTTAGCTTTCTTGATCTCCTTCTCCACAAACCCTGTTCAGCAGAGAGAATCCATTATTCAATACCTGCATTTAGGTGGTCTTAATCCGACAGGAGCAATTAAGTACCAGCGAATGAAGCTGGACTGACTCATAGGTAGGAACTACACTGTCCCATTGGGCCTGAGTGTTGACTTGTCTCATTACTTACTTAGTTTCCTGTCCATCTCCTCACACCGCCTTACTTCATTCACAAACTTGCGCTGGAACACGTTTACATCTGGATTCAGCTGTGGATGTACAAATAAAATTATTTACAAAATGATTTTGACCCGTTTATGTTTATTGTAGCTGGGAAGGAAGCTAGGAAGTCATGTGGCAGAGATTAAATAGCAAGAAAGTCCATGTAAGGAGATGAACGCACACTGGATGGGTCAAACTCAGAACTTCCGTGTTTGATTCCTATGTGAAACCAAGTCAGTGCTTAGCTATTTGAGTTTTAAGTTAAGTAGACGTAACGTAAGTACACCTGTCGCTGGTCGGGTATTTTCCAACAGTAATATGCTGTTTAGGGAGGCAGTGTCAAACAACCTAATTTGTCATTTAGGTATAAAGACATGTTGTTAATAATGGATATTTGGCTAAGTGACTAATAACCAGGAAATTGAAACTGAAAACATCTAATATGAATTCATTATTTATCACCAATACATCTGTGATGTTGTGTATAAGGCAGGAAACAAGTAACCCCACATGTCCCCTCTGACCTTTCACCTTTTTCACTGACCTTAGAGGAGTCCTACCACCCATAAACTGCACAGCATGAGAATTTTCATACTCACATCTCTAAATTGGACCATGCCCAGTTCTCCCAGCTCGCTGACACAGCAGTAGGCTGCCTCTGACTGGAGAAAGAGCTGGGCCAGGGTCATCTCCTCACTCCTGAATAGTTCCCCCATGATGAGAACCAAACTCTGCCTCAGCTAGAATAAAGAAACACTGCACCTAGGACAGGAAGACAGGTGCAATTATTAGATTTAAAGATTTTTGAAAAAAGCTTCATTGTTTTTTTGAAAAGGTCAAGTCAAAAGACTTCCTAAAGGAACTGTTATTATCCTTTAAAACAAATTAGAGCGATATACTGTAATGTCTGGAACTCTACAACAAGGTACATGGTACATGTAATTGTCATTTTCCAACACAGGATTGTATAATGAGATGAGGTTTCATCTCATAGTTCCGTTTCTGCAACTCACATAAGCAAACATTACATACAAAAATTATAAAATCACATACAGAAATGAAACTATTTTGCATTGTACAGTGCTGAGGATGATATACAATACTATACTATACTATACTATACTATACTATATTATACTATATTATACTATACTATACTATACTATATCATACTATACTATATTATACTTTATTATACTATACTATACTATACTATATTATACTATACTATAACATATTAAACTATACTATACTATACTATATTATACTTTATTATACTATACTATACTATACTATATTATACTATACTATAATATATTAAACTATACTATACTATACTATATTATACTTTATTATACTATACTATACTATACTATATTATACTATACTATACTATACTATACTATACTATATTATACTATACTATAATATATTAAACTATACTATACTATACTATATTATACTATATATACTATATTATACTATACTATACTATACTATATTATACTATACTATACTATATTATACTATACTATACTATACTATATTATACTATACTATATTATACTATACTATACTATATTATAATATACTATACTATACTAAATCATACTATACTATATTATACTATATTATACTATACTATATTATACTATACTATACTATACTATATTATACTATACTATACTATACTATATTATATTATATTATACTATACTATACTATATCATACTATACTATACTATACTATATTATACTATACTATACTACATTATACTATACTATACACTATACTATATTATACTATACTATACTATACCATACTATACTATATTATACTATACTATACTATATTATACTATATTATGCTATACTATACTATACTGTATTATACTACGCTATACTAGCGTAGTATAATAATAGCGTAGTATATACTATACTATATTATACTATACTATATTATGCTATACTATACTATACTACATTATGCTATACTATACTATATTATACTATATTATGCTATACTATACTATACTACATTATGCTATACTATACTATACTATATTATACTATACTATACTATACTGTATTATACTACGCTATACTAGCGTAGCATAATAATAGCGTAGTATATACTATACTATACTATACTATATTATACTATACTATACTATAGTATATTATACTATACTATATTATACTATACTATACTATACTATATTATACTATACTATACTATACTCTACTATATTATACTATACTATACTATACTATACTATATTATGCTATACTATACTATACTATATTATACTATACTATACTATATTATACTATACTATACTGTATTATACTACGCTATACTAGCGTAGTATAATAATAGCATAGTATATACTATACTATACTATACTATATTATACTATACTATATTATACTATACTATACTATACTATATTATACTATACTATACTATACTATATTATACTATATTATACTATACTATACTATATCATACTATACTATACTATACTATATTATACTATACTATACTACATTATACTATACTATACTATACTATACTATATTATACTATACTATACTATACTATATTATACTATATTATACTATATTATACTATACTATACTATATTATACTATACTATACTATACTATATTATACTATAGTATACTATATTATAATATACTATACTATACTATACGATATTATACTATACTATACTATATTATACTATACTATACTATATTATACTATACTATACTATACTATACGATATTATACTATACTATACTATATTATACTATACTATACTATACTGTATTATACTACGCTATACTAGCGTAGTATAATAATAGCGTAGTATATACTATACTATATTATACTATACTATATTATGCTATACTATACTATACTACATTATGCTATACTATACTATACTATATTATACTATACTATACTATACTATACTAAACTATATTATACTATACTATACTACATTATACTATACTATACTATATTATACTATACTATACTATATTATACTATATTATACTATAGTATACTATATTATAATATACTATACTATACTATACGATATTATACTATACTATACTATATTATACTATACTATACTATATTATACTATACTATACTATACTATACGATATTATACTATACTATACTATATTATACTATACTATACTATACTGTATTATACTACGCTATACTAGCGTAGTATAATAATAGCGTAGTATATACTATACTATATTATACTATACTATATTATGCTATACTATACTATACTGTATTATACTACGCTATACTAGCGTAGTATAATAATAGCGTAGTATATACTATACTATATTATACTATACTATATTATGCTATACTATACTATACTACATTATGCTATACTATACTATACTATATTATACTATACTATACTATACTATACTAAACTATATTATACTATACTATACTACATTATACTATACTATACTATATTATACTATACTATACTATATTATACTATACTATACTATACTGTATTATACTACGCTATACTAGCGTAGTATAATAATAGCGTAGTATATACCCTACTATACTATACTATATTATACTATACTATACTATACTATATTATACTATACTATACTATATTATACTATACTATACTATACCATACTATACTATATTATACTATACTATACTATATTATACTATATTATGCTATACTATACTATACTGTATTATACTACGCTATACTAGCGTAGTATAATAATAGCGTAGTATATACTATACTATATTATACTATACTATATTATGCTATACTATACTATACTACATTATGCTATACTATACTATACTATATTATAATATACTATACTATACTATACGATATTATACTATACTATACTATATTATACTATACTATACTATATTATACTATACTATACTATACTATACGATATTATACTATACTATACTATATTATACTATACTATACTATACTGTATTATACTACGCTATACTAGCGTAGTATAATAATAGCGTAGTATATACCCTACTATACTATACTATATTATACTATACTATACTATACTATATTATACTATACTATACTATATTATACTATACTATACTATACCATACTATACTATATTATACTATACTATACTATATTATACTATATTATGCTATACTATACTATACTGTATTATACTACGCTATACTAGCGTAGTATAATAATAGCGTAGTATATACTATACTATATTATACTATACTATACTATACTATACTATATTATACTACACTACACTATACTATACTATATTATACTATATTATACTATACTATACTATATCATACTATACTATATTATACTATACTAAACTATATTATACTATATTATACTATACTATACTATATCATACTATACTATATTATACTATACTATACTATACTATATTATACTATACTATACTACATTATACTATACTATACTATACTATACTATATTATACTATACTATACTATACTATATTATATTATACTATATTATATTATACTATACTATACTATATTATACTATACTATACTATACTATAGTATGCTATACTATACTATACTATATTATACTATACTATACTATATTATGCTATACTATACTATACTATACTATATTATACTATACTATACTATACTATATTATACTATACTATATTATGCTATACTATACTATATTATACTATACTATACTATACTATATTATACTATACTATACTATATTATGCTATACTATACTATACTATATTATACTATACTATACTATACTATATTATGCTATACTATATTATACTATACTATATTATACTATACTATACTATAGTATATTATACTATACTATATTATACTATACTATACTATACTATATTATACTATACTGTACTATATTATACTATACTATACTATACTATGCTATACTATACTATATTATGCTATACTATACTATACTATACTATATTATACTATACTATATTATGCTATACTATACTATACTACATTATGCTATACTATACTATACTATATTATACTATACTATACTATACTAAACTATATTATACTATATTATACTATACTATATTATACTATACTATACTATACTGTATTATACTACGCTATACTAGCGTAGCATAATAATAGCGTAGTATATACTATACTATACTATACTATACTATATTATGCTATACTATACTATACTACATTATACTATACTATACTATACTATACTATACTATACTTTATTATAGTATATTACAGTACAACAGAGCAGAGAGGGTGAGTAGAACAACATACTAAAGCATATGTTGAACAAAATGTACCCTCTCATTTTATTTTAAATCTTGATATTGTCATTCTTTCTGTACTTTGATGAAGTACCTGCCTTTCTATATGTCTTCACAATGAGCTCTTGTCACACTCTGCCTGTCAGCCATACCTTGTTTTGCACTTTTGAGTTTAGTTTATTATCTGTATGTTGAGTTTTGGGTTCTGTCCTGTCTAGTGCCCGGTGTCCAGTATCTGTTATATAGTCCGTGTTTTGAGTTTCAGTTATGCCAGGTATCTAGTTTACTCTGTGTGTTTGTATTGGTTGGTCTGGTACTGTCTGTGTGCCTGGTTTTGTGGTTATGATCTGTTTAGTTATGATTTTGTTCATTCGGCTCTAGTCTGTGTACCCTTTATTATTATTCAGCCACATCTTTTAGTTACTTAGTATCCGTCTTGTCTCGTATCTTAGTTCTTAGTTTGTGTTAAGTGTCCCCCCCCCGCTGTCTCTCTGCCTGCCTGTCTGCTTGTCTCTGTTTTCCATGCTGTCTCTCTGCCTGTCTGCTTGTCTCTGTTTTCCATGCTGTCTCTCTGCCTGTCTGCTTGTCTCTGTTTTCCATGCTGTCTCTCTGCCTGTCTGCTTGTCTCTGTTTTCCATGCTGTCTCTCTGCCTGTCTGCTTGTCTCTGTTTTCCATGCTGTCTCTCTGCCTGCCTGGTTGTCTCTGTTTTCCATGCTGTCTCTCTGCCTGCCTGGTTGTCTCTGTTTTCCATGCTGTCTCTCTGCCTGCCTGTCTGCTTGTCTCTGTTTTCCATGCTGTCTCTCTGCCTGCCTGGTTGTCTCTGTTTTCCATGCTGTCTCTCTGCCTGCCTGTCTGCTTGTCTCTGTTTTCCATGCTGTCTCTCTGCCTGCCTGTCTGCTTGTCTCTGTTTTCCATGCTGTCTCTCTGCCTCGTTAGCCTCATGTCTGTCACCTGTGTCCCGCCCTGCTCGTTATCCCTGGTATATATGTGTGGTCTTTCTGTTCAGCCCTTGTCCGGTCATTGTTCGTGTTACCTTCTGTATGTGGTATACCTTGTATACAGTGTTAGCAGTGTTCTTGTCGTGAGGAGAAGCTCTGTCTGAAGATCTGCCTGAAACCTTGTCAACCTGTATTTGAATTTGTGTTCTCCCCTTGCCCTTGTGGATTCTTTTGGACTCAGCCACTGATAGTAAGTGTGCTCGCCTTTGGTTAATAAATCTTTGAACTATACCTGCCAGTCGTGTGTCCTGCATTTGGGTCCCACCTGCTCAACCACCACAACACCCTGACAGCTCTGTGCTGAGACATGAACTACTCATGGGAAAGAACATTGTCTGGTGACATGTTGTGAAATGGGAGTCATACCTTAATTTACATGAGAACTCAACCACTGTGTCCACCCCATGGTGGAAGGCAACCAAGTAAATTTACTCAGGTACTGTACTTAAGTATAATCTTAAGGTGTCTTTATTTTACACTAATTCATGACACTTTATACTTCTACTACATTACAGAGGGAAATAGTACTTTTTGTTCCATTACAAGTATTTGACAGCTGGAGTTAGTTGTTACTTTACTATGAAGATTTTACATAAAAAAACATCTGTTTGAAGAACTTTAACTTTTTTAGAGATTTGATGCATTGTAAAAAAAAAAAAGAAGCTACAGAATAAACTATTTGAGCTTAAATGGCTTAAATTGGTCAATTAATCAACTAATTGATTAGTTAATTACCAAAAAATGTATCAGCAACAGATTACTTGTAGTTTGCCACGCAACATGTTGCAGTTTATTGTTTGAGATTCTCAAATGTGGAGATTTGCTGCTTCTCCCTGTCTTAAATTACATCGAACTGACTGTTGTAGTCACAGATTCACTAAGTGTGATGGGCATTTCTCCCTATTTTGTTCTGTTTTACAAACCAAACAATAAATTAATTGATCAAGAAAAGAATCATCATATTAATCCATGACGTAAATAACCATTGGTTAAATTCTTAAAAATGAGCTCCAATTCAACCAACTACAAGACTAAAATGCAGCTTAAGCATAAATACCTGAGTTATAATAATCTAATGCTATTCTACATAACACAACATATATATCATCTCACAGGGGCCAGTACATTTACTTTTGATACTTTAGGTACATTTTGCTGATAATACTGAGACTCTGTCCTGTAGAGGTGCCCTGAGTCAAAACATGCTTGTGTCAGGTTCTGGGCCCAAATGCAAGACACAGGAAGCTTACAGGATAACTTCTGATGATTAATTGACAACAAAACTCAGTGTACACACTTACTAGGAGTGACAAATCCAAAAAACATAGTCCAACCAAACAGGGTATTACAACAAAGCAAGGTGATGGATCCAAAAGAAGTAGGCAAATATCCAAAAATCCTCTGACACAGGGAGCAAACAGGCAGGCAGATTTACTGACAGGGAATATCAGGCAGGAACACACAAGACGAGTAACAAGACAGAGCATGACAAGCTACAATGATCCAGCAAAGACTGACAGAAACAGCACACAATATACAGCTCTGGAAAAACTAAAGACACCATTCCAAGATGTTTCTGAAATCAGCGTCTCTATATGTATGGCAGCCATTCCGTTCCAGTGTCTGTTAAAATCCAACACAAGCACACCTCATTGTACTTAATGAGGTGCTGATCAAGTGATCACCTGAACAAAACTTTATATGAGAAAGTATAAAAACCGCTGCTGTAGTCATCACTATCCTCAAGCGATAGGACTAGCTTGTTTGTAAAAATGGTGCTAGTAGTACCTCAAAGGTAACTTGAATAAATAAAGAACAATTGACCATGTCAAGAGTTGAAAAAAATAGTTTTGAGTGAGGAAAAGAAGGGTTCAATTCTGGCTTTACCGGAGAGGGATTCAGTGAGCATCAGGTTGCTTCCATCTCTAAAATTTCAAAGACAGCAGTTCATAAGAACAAGATCAAGCAACAGACAGTCGCGGCAACAAAGCTACAGACTGGCAGAGGGCTAAAACGATTGTCCAGTGACCGGGATGACCCGCCAATTCATTCAAATGTCACTCAACAAGCGTAGAATGACATCAAGTGTCCTATAAAAAGAATGGCAAATGGCAGCTGGGGAGAAGTGCACAGTGAGGACGGTTTGAACCAGAAGAAATAAGCACTTCATCAAAGAGAAGCAAAGATTATGTCACAGGTTTGGGTTGGTTGGGTGTGTTTGTAGTTGTTTCCTGTGTTATGTTGTAGTTTTGTTCTGGTCTGGTTTTACTCTGTGGTCTTTGCTTTTGAATAGGTTTTCTTAGTTATGTTTTATTTGGTGATATCTTTCCTTTGTTTTTGTGAGCTTTACATCCTGTTTTAGTTTGTAGTTAGTCTAACCCTTCCCTGAATTTCCCCCGAATGGGTGAATGCAATGTAGTGTGTAAAAGCTCTTTGAGTGGTCGGAGGACTAGAAAGGCACTATACAAATACAGAGCATCTTAATTTTTTCTAGAGCTGTGAACTGGTCTAGCGAGCAGGGCGGGAGTAAACAGGTGAGACACACAGAACACACACACCCCCGCGTGACAGGCAGGGTGATCAACAGGTCATACAAATCTGGGAAATCAGAAGGACAGGACACATAGCTGGGTATGAAACACAGACAGTTCCTAAAATAAACCAGGAACAGGCAGACACGTGCTCAAGCGAACAGAAGTGCAGATCAAAGCAAACAACAGCAGCAGGCACCGAGTAAAACAGGGAAATGGACTCAACACAACAGACCAAGATCGTTACAAACTGGCAACAATTATGAAAATGGATTAATTGTTTAAGTCACATATCAAGGACCAAATGATCTGGATCCAGCTTGTCAAATGTTAATATTGATCAGTAAAGTAGTGGGTTGGCCATGGGTTTGAATAATTCCAAAATGACACATTATTGGAATATTTTAGAATAAAAGTACACTAAGATAAGGTTATGAACTCATTCTAAGCACCACCGTCATTTGCACAGATCTAATCAGAGAGACATATCTTTTATTCAGGTGTATAGTAGCATGGCAGTTTGAATGAATATATATCTGTAAATTTGTTCATTCTGTTTGTTTAACCTACCTTGTGCGTGGTTTGTGTAAGCTGTGTATGTTTTGAACTGTAAGTGTGATTTTATTTTGTTTTACTTAATGCAAACCGCTGCTAGTGGAGTAGGCTACAGCTATTTCTCAATATATCTAACATAAAAATCACAATGTAAAATTCTTAGATTCAATCAATCCTGTATTCATCTCACATTCATTCATATGAAGGGCAGGCCTTATTCTAATTTCACAGCAGTCTAATTTAACATCAATGCATTGCTCATATGTAGGATACTGTAGATCATCCTACAGGAAGACTCTACAGCTGGGGGGGACAGGCCTTTATTATAACAGCGCCTACACAACGCCATGATGTGGCTGCTAAATTACAAGTGATTGTTCATCTTTGTAAAAATGTTCTGCTCTATAAAATCGAGCTTCTTCAGATCCCTAAGCTAACATGCAGAGCGGAGCATCGCTGGTGTCGCAGCATCCTCTCTGCTGCAGCTCTGCCCTTCACGGCTCAAGGACGCCATGATGCTGCGGGAGTCCGGCCTCCAGCATCCGCCCCCTCCTCCCACACACTGCACCGTCCGCTTTCAGAAATAAGACTCTGACAGACACTAATACATACTATGTATGCGTTTATTTCCTTACACAACAACATTAAAGGCCCATTCCTAGAATGTAATTTGGGGGGACTCATCTACAACCTGCTGTGTGCCGTTAGGTCGCTGTAGTAACATTTCAGACCGGACGACTCGGTTCGTATGACAGACATTTTGATTAGGCTACATCACTCTGCTACGAAAGAACCAGTAGTCGGTCGCCTTATCATCGTCCTCGCAGGCCAGACGTCAAAATATTATGATTCATAGGACTATGGTTAATAATTCCCTCTCTTACACAGAATCGGAACCGCTGAAATGATGTAATTTGCATTAAAGACATTAAATATCCTGACTCACCTGCGTAACCCGCAGCTGGTCTGCTCTCTCCACCCTGTCGAGCTCCCCGGGATGCTGGATGCTGAGGTCCGGAGAGGTGCGTCAAGATAGATACAATGGGCCGGAAGCATCCCGAAAATAGACTGTTTCAAAATAAAAGCTAGGGGTATGCGCTTGACTGACATGTTTTTATTTTTTTTAAATAGACACCAAAAATGAAACAAATGCATTTCAAATATGTTTACCGTTCATCACACGCTGGCGCATTCGATGGTTCAAAATCAGGGTAATGGATTCCTCATTGTGGTTCTATTGTGGAATCACAACCGGAAGTTAACTTTAAATCTGTCAAAGATGAAAAGATTACAAATGATGGTGACTTAATTTGAACATGCCATCGACACTGTGCATATTTGTACATAAAATGGTAAACAAAGACCCTAAGGCTACATTTTATTGATCCAAGTGCACCTACTCTCCACCTACCTCTCTCTCTCTCTCTCTCTCTCTCTCTCTCACACACACACACACAAACAGGCAAAAAGACAGAAATACAAATAATTGGAACTCAGAGGTAACATAAAGTTTTATAAGAATACCTGCTTCTTGTTTAGGCACTTTTATACTTTTCTCACTTGTTTATTGTTTTTCTGTTTCCTCAGATTCACTGTGGGTTTGGAACAGTGAATTTATCACATAAAAAGAGAAGAAGTGTTGGGTTTGTTGTGTAGGGTTGTGACTACTCATTCTCATTCTCAGGTTGTAACATGCCAGCCTCACCAACACACTCATGTCTCATGCAGACACAGGTACCCTTTAAAGGTGGGGTATACAATTCTGTAGAAATCCAACACCATGACAAATACCATGACATAGTGCAACACCCACGCAGCAAATAATGGAACTAACGTGGGTTGGAAAACTGTGGCTGCATTTGCTGCTGCGAAGATAACATGAAGCTAACATGCAGAGAAGGCGAGACAGTCCCAGAGCCAGCACACCAGCTCAAGGCAACAATACTCACTCACCAGCTAATATAGCTAACATCACAACAACAGCATTGTTGTTGCTTCACGATAGTTATTACCTATAAATTCTTGGACTAAACATATTCCACTTCTCTGACTGGCAAATATTGTCATCAAGTTGTAATTACGCTTTCTTATAATATTGATTTATCTATATTTGTTTGTGATCATATGTACAGTATGTAGAAATGTGTATGCATTATATTCTATCCTTTGTTCTTTTTTCTTATTATTTTCAACCACACGAGATATGTTTGGGACTTGGGATCTCACAGAAATTCATGTGATCAAACGTGACTTCAGACATAAACAAACAACAAACATCCTCAGCTGCTTGCAGTTGTGTGTGATGTGTTTGCACTGAAAAACAAAAAAAGAGAATGTTAAAAATGATCCATGAATTTCAGTTTGAGTGATGGATCAATGAATTTGAAGGTTTATCAGACACCACATCACTGTACGGAGGTTTATAATGTCACAAGGAAGAATTATACAACTCTGAAAATGTATCACAGCCACAACTTTTATCTTTTCTTTCATCACAAAGATATCCAGGTAAACAGCAGAAATTTGCCGTTCGCATTATAATACCAGGAATGTATGTTTGTATGCATCTGATTGGCTAAAGTGATGATGTCACATTCACATAACTTTTTTTTGATGAGCCAGTGCTTTTTTCACTAGAAACTTTTTGCACCAAAAAGTGGTCCCATTGAAATGAATAAGGGGGTTGCATTATTTAATACTGGATCATGTCAGTCTGAACAAGACCTAACGTTTTCGAAAGCAACTCTGTGGGAGAGTTGAGGCTGAACCAAAACAGTTGTGGGCCAGAAAACCAAAAGACGCTATAAAGCTCTGTAGACCTGACGGGATCTACAGAGTTGGTAATAAATCTCTATGGGTTCATCACGACTGCACTTACACATCAACATTTGATCCATTGTTATCATATTGATTATAATTCCCTTAAGACTGTATTCTGCCATTAATCAGTCAGGTTGTGGAGATCTAGCTCCCTCTTCATGTTTTACAGTCTGTTCTATATCAAGCTCTGATTAGATGATAATTGTGCTTGTAAGATGCTTATGACATAAAGTGCTACCAAAGCCACTCTTCTAAATGTCCTGAGAATAAAGTCCACCAAATGTGGTTGGAATGGTCCACTACTGGCCAAGTGTTGAGTCAGAACTAACAAGTTCCTGTAGAAAATTTCCTCTTGCAAACAGCCACAGTAAAGTTTCACCCCCTCTCAGTTCCACATGGCGTAGGGTTTAAACCAGGACACTGGCTTGCTTCCAGCAAGCAATTTTGGAAGCATGGAACTCCCATAATGTACATAAATTACTGTGGCACAATTCTATGAGAAACAGCTTTTCAAAGATGGCTTTCTGCCTCATTCCGGAGTGCTATGTGGTTTTCATAATTAGTATGCATTAGAATGTTTTTTCCAAGAGTTTATTTGGTGTGGAGAAGATAGGAGAGCAGAGAGCTGAGGTGCATATGGAGTAAAAGGTAATGACTGGAAGGTACTCTATGGAAAATTAATTTCCATGGACATTTCTCCTTGCAGTTGTTTGGACCTTTACCCATGGCAACTAATACGTAATCAGGCTGCTCGGTTTTCACTATGCAGTTGCAACTACTGACTGTATTTACTGAATCTACAGCAGGCTCAGTGGATAAATGGATGAGTTTTCCAACTACAGGCTAATTCACGCAACTGTGGTGAATCTTGCTTAAAATGTATAAAGACATAATCAAGTAGTTGTGGAAAGATCCATCCACTACACCCATTAAAAGGAGCCTTTCTTTTACTTTCGGACTACACAGATGAAGCATGCTTCTAGTCAGGGCTGCAGTCTCCTCTCTCCAGAAGGTGCTGAGTTGTCTGAATTGCCACTACTGGCTGTTGATTCAAGTGCTGTACGTGCTCACTGTCTAGTACCTGTATTGGTGTTTGGTTTATTTTCTCCCTAGCACTACAGACAGTTTAAGAGTTTCAGCCATGTTTTTAAATCTTTAAATAGTGCTCCTGCTGATAAATCGACATCTCTATTTATTCCATGAGTGTTATTGTTATACAATATTTGAAAAATATATGGTGCATCAACAGTTTACTTAACATGAAGTGTGGGTTTTGGGAGGTGGACCCATACTTGAGACTAAAAGTCAGGTTATTCCCATTGCTTTGATTTTGACCATTCTTTTTAAGATCTTAAATTCTTTAATCTGTCTCCCAAGTTTATGGAAGGGCAATACTCTGAACCACATCAGACGGGAAGGCTCCATCTCATCCAAAACCCTGCAGCCAGAGTCCTCACACAACGTGCGAAGGCAAACGTTAGTCCACTACTTTTACAGCAACACCACTCCTAGAATTCATCAAAAGATCTTTTTATTTTATTCCCTTTTCCTTCTTGGTGTCTTTCATCCATAATAAATCCAGCCCTGCCTTCCGTGAACTGAACACACTCTGCATAGAAAGGAGTGGAAAAAGGAACAAATCCTGCCTCACATTCCTCCTTCTGTTGTGCCTGAGCTTGTATAGCAGATCAGTGCAGCTCTGCCCTAACTATTCCAACCATGCTGATGGGACAATGCTGGACCAAAGGGGCGTGTTATTGAATCATCAAGGGGTTGGGCTGTAAGTGGAGTCTTGCTGATGTGTGTGTGTATTTAGGGAGGAGATGAGGGAGGGTTTGAGGAGAGGGGAGTGTCCATTGGGGGGGGAAAGGGGAGGAAGGTCTGCCGGCTACAGCTTGACTGGAGGGTTTCTCTGCCTGTTGTGGCATTCACATCAAAACGCTCATGTGGTAACATCCAGCATCGCTTGGCTTCCCCTGCACACTGGCCTGAGTCCAGGGATTTGAAGTAGACAGGACAGACAGACAGTGAGAAAGAGAGACAAAGTGCATGTATGCTGGAGAGAGATAAGTGAGTTGAGAAGTAGGAGGGGAAAAGAACAGAGATCTAAAGAAAGGGAGAATCAGGTGAAAAAGCTCTAATAAGGAATCTAGAAGAACCAGTGGTGAAGAAAAGTTGATTAGCTGACTGTACACTACAAATTCACTGAGATGGCAGCCATGGAAGCACTGGAATCCTCAAGTGCCCATTTCGAGCCTCAAACCCTCACTGAGATCTCAGACGATGAGGTAAACCTCCCACCCTCAGATGACGAAGACGATACCCATGTCCCAGCCAAGAAAGAGGTGTCCACCATGAGCACAGAGGGGGATGTCGCCGAAGACAAGGACGAGGTGGTGAAGCTAGACCCTCAGGTAAATGGGGTCATGGTGCTGTCTTTGCTTGACAAGATCATCGGGGCAGTGGACCAAATCCAGCAGACTCAGACCGGGCTGGAGGTCAGGCAGCAGGAGATGGAGCGTTCAGTGACCAGCATTCAGGGTGAGCTGACCAAACTAGCCAAGAGCCACAACACCACGTCCAACAGTGTCAATAAGATGATGGAGAAGGTGCGCAAGGTGAGCGTCAATGTCAAGACAGTGCGGGCCACCCTGGAGAAGCAAGGAGGCCAGATCAAGAAGCTGGAGAGCAACGAGGCTGAGCTGCTTAAGAGACGCAACTTTAAAGTCATGATCTACCAGGTGAGAGAGTGTATGCGTGTATAAATACAGGTATCAATGTGTGGTTGTAGTTTGTCTGTTTGAGAGGAAGGTTGTGTATGTAAAGTACGCCTTATTGGTTTAGGGATGGGTGTGGCTCAGGGCTGTGCCAAACAGAGCATTGGGATTTTGAATGTCACTGCCACATCACTTTCCCAAAAACCCAGGGGTGGTTTGTTACAAATGAACAGAAAAGTGTTGGTTTGCCAAAGATCTTACTGAGTTTGCTGAGGATATCAGGGAGTGTTTAAAGGTTACCTCAAGGTGTTGCTGTGTGTGTTCAGCTGACCCTGCAGTACCAAAAACATGCCACTTAGAAAGTAATGTTTTTTCTACAGAACAGATAATATTTAAGAAACACAGGTATTCTTAACTCTTCTGTATTGCCTGCTACTTTATCATACATAATAAACAAGAATATTCAATATATGCACAGTACGGGCTACGTGTTGCAGCACTGATGCTTCTATAGAGTTTATGCATAGAACATATCCTAATCCTCCCCAAATCTAGAAGAACAAACCAGAGTGAGTACCAGCATAATGAAATGCAGTTTAGCATCTTACCAGAAACAGTAGCAAAGGGCATATAGACACTATAGTATGATAATGATATGTACAGTGTGACCTTTAACCCATATTGTAGTATGTAAAGTATAAAACAAATCATGTTTTTATGCTGAAAAACAAAATACATAATCCAATATAACTTGTCAAAAAGACTGCTGGTACACATCCACACCTATGGGAAACAGTTAGCGGATACATTACTCACACTTACTTATCGGAAAACACAGCTCCTAGTCATTTTCCAGTTTGGTGTTCTGAGCATTCATAAATGACCTTTTATAAAATAGTACATAAACTTAAATAACATCAAGCTTCTAGCTACTTAGTGTTCACACATTCTCTATGTGGTGCTATGATACATACATGATAAATACATGATACATACATGATACATACAGACATTTGTTTTAGCAGTTCTGTTAGAAATTATAGGTGTGTGAATGTTAACCTCCCAGATGTAATACACCACCCCAACCACACCTCAAATCTACTGTCGTTCAAAACTCTACAGGTGGCATCCAGATATTTATATATATAACCATAGGACTATATATGACTACATGACTAAAGGAAGAATACAAGCCTTCACATGTGAGCCAAGCTCACTAACTGCCCAAGTCATATGGAATCCCTTTGGAAAGTAATTCCACTCTTTTCCTTTTTTAAAACAAAGTGGAAAATACCACAAGTACACTCAAGGTTCTGTTTAAGGCTAAGGAACAGCAGCAGAGGGAAAGGGACAGGAGAGAGGAAGGTTAGACGTTTCATTTGAAAAGACAGAGGGCAAAAAAATTTTCTTTGAGGGGAGTTGAGGGGAGCCGTGTTTCTTTTTTTAGCCTGTGAGGCTGCAGTGTGATGTGTAATAGCTTGCAGCTTTTTGCAAAGTGGCGCGAGAACATTCAGAGTTTCCACCCCTGACTCAGACATCATGGCTTGGACCAGCTTCACTCTCTCTGTCTCTGTCAGCTGGGCAGAAGTCAAAAGAGCTCAGTTTCAAGCAACCCAGACTGTCTGACTGTGGATTGTTGTGCATTATTCTTCTAACATGCTTACACAATATATTTTAATCCCTTGTCCTTGGCATACCAGCACAAGATTTTATATATAATGATCCGCAGATGAGCAGGGCAGAGTTCTCTGTAAGAAATTGCTAATAATCTGTGTCATCACATCTGAAGGAATTTGATGACTGAACTGTTTCTCAATCTAAAGGGATCATAAACAATATAATTAGTATCAAATAAGGTCTTGAAGCTAAGGGGCTTCCGGTCTACAAACTTCCACACAGTTAAAAACAGAACGGGTTGGGATTTTGCTAGTGTGAGCCAACAGCTTGGCCTGTGGCAAGAGAAACTCCCCCTGAAATGCCAATCTCTGGCTCCCTCTCTAACTCAAAACACTGGCTTTGTTTATGGTTGCCAAGTATGACAAAACGTTAGATTCATCTTCATTAAAAAAGAAAAACCACAATATGTTGTTCTGTTTTCAATTTTCTGTGCTCCTCTGTTGCCCTTCAGATTCTTTCAAAATCAGCAGTAGACAGAGAAAGATTCCACCCCCTGTGAACTTTAACACTGTTTATTTGGTTACATGGCCAGTGTATGAACACAATAACACTTGGCCTTTGTTTGGACTCATTAGTACTGTCGATACCTCCATGCAAACGCAAATCTGCAGTAGTAGTATCAGTAGTTCTAGTAGTAGTCTGTATTTGTAGTCCAAAAATGATTTTCACACTGCTGTGACCCATTAAAGGGTTTCATTGCAAGCACAGAAATAAATCCAAACCAAAGTAATATTATTAGCCAATAATTTTATCAGATATTTTGGTGTATCAGTTATATTTGTGTATATGTTAGAAGAGAAATGTCAAAGATATGTTTGAGGTCATTTAGAAGCAGTGTCTCCATCACAGTGCGTTCACCAGAGAGCACTGACAAGTTTATTTTACAAATCTTGGGCACAATTCTTTAATGACCAAGCATAAAGATAATAATCAAAAATGTACTATGTCATGCATTGTTTAATAACAAATACTTACAGAGAGTTTGAGCTAATTTTGCACCTTTAAGTACACTCAAGTACAAGAGCATCAAGATAACAATTCTTCCAAATTTACAATGTCATTATTTGTATCAATGGTGTACCAGTACAGTGTGTACGAATCAAGCGTGGACCCCCACCTCTGAAAAGTGAAGCCTCTGTGAAAGTGCCTCAAAACATTCTCTCTGATGGCCAGCAGGGGGCCACTCCAATGGTTTCAAAGAGAAGTCCAATTGTATAGAAGTCTATGAGATACTTCTCAGCTGATTTATTACCTCAGTAAGCACTTTCCTCAGTCATTAGTTTCAAGTCTTCTTCAACACAGCATGATGTTCATTTAGTAAATGATGGTCCCATTTAGTGGAAAATACACATTAAAGCAGGGTATATTTTGCCTTGTGATTGAGAAGTTGCTAACATGGCAACCTGTCAGGTGTAACAATGCATATCCCACCTCAGCTTCACCCTCTCACCCAAATATGGTCACTTTTGGTTCCAAAAAACCAAGGTGCCGATGGCCAATATGCCAAACTCAGCATCAGAGCAGTAATCCACAAATGGGTAACGTCACGATGGCTACTTCAACTTTTTTGATATACAATCTATGGTACTGATACATACATGTAGGTACAAACGAACAGTATGTGAAGTTAGGGATTAAGGGGGTAATGCTGTGGGAAAAAAGAAATTCTACTGTGTGGGTACCTATTCTGTTATTGGTTATTATTGATTACTGTGGGCAAAGTGTGTCTTTACATAGCTCTTTGGTGCTTCTTTAATGATCCCATTGTTCCAGTGTCTCTGAATTGACCTTTATACCATTGAAGAACAAGGTCATTTCAAAGACACTGCAACAAAGAATAAATCGCAGTGTCTTCTTCCTGACACCAGCAGCATTCTTGCTACAGCACTAGATCTTAAAATGGTTTTAATTCAGCTGGTTATTAAAGAATGCATGAGAATTATATTTTTTCACTCCCACAGCTAGGATCTCCTTACGTCAACATCAACGTTCCAATGTAGGTGTAATAATCTTATCCACTGGGGGTTCATGACCTAATATGAGTCTATTTGTGGTTTTGTGAGACTAACAACCTAGCAACATATGCTGTTTTCTGATAGCTTCCAAACATTATTCCAAAGTGCTTCTCACTTTTCAGTCCATGTGAAGTGGGAATTAGATACGGACACCCCTGATTTGTAAGTGAAAAGCCCTGCCCCGGCAGTCTGCTGAGAGCACACTGTTATTCAGTGGTGTTTACTGTTACAGAAGGCCAGCTCACGCAGGGAGGACACAGCGCGAGGGCTTTGTAGTGGAGCATAGGGTGTTTAATCTCTGCTTTATTAGCGGCTATCGACCCACCAGTCTTCTCCCCACTCCCTGCTGGCCACACTCCTCCCTACACAAGTGTGGTCCTAACAAGGCTAAGACTGATGGGATTTATGTCTTTGTTGATCTTTATTTCTCATGAAAAAACAATGTCATGACTACAAAGGCTTCCTGGTAGTCTACAGGAAGACATAGTGACCTGGTTCCACACAAGCATGCATGGATGTGTTTCTACCTTGGTTCAATTGTGTTTTACCATTATAGTATTTTTTTTGACATGCCATTAATCACATTACATTATTTTTCATTCTGGCACAAATTATTATGATCAGTCAAAATTAAGTATCAGTCAAACACCAATCAAAACCTGTGTTTAATGGCAGCAATACTACAAATAATGCCCCTCAATGCCACTGGTATGCTGGACTAGCTTAGGCTACTGTATTATGCGTAAGTGGAAACTAATCAGAAGCCGCTCTGTCAGCACATCAGCTGGACGTGACTGTCTCCCTGTTAGCATGAACACCTGTCCTCCTCTGGGAGTGTATGCTTATGTCTGCTGGGGTGTGTGTGTCTTTGGCTCATTTAAGTCTGAATGTTCAGTAAGACTGAGATTTACTCCCTTACATCTGTGTTCAGTTCCTTGACAACAGAACATGTGCTGCCAGAGAACCGAGGTTACCGCACGTACCTGGAATGTGATAACACTGTGTATGTGAGAGAGAGAATCAGAGCGAGCAAGTGATGCAAATATTGGTTCAATAAAGCTGTACTATCCAGTTCTGATCCTATATCAAGACATTTTTATAATAATATGAACACAATTAATAATGTGTGTAATGTTTAGGGGGTCAAAAAGCCACTGAGAATGATAACCAACTCTATAGTTCCCTGCAGCCCTGACCATTTTTTTTCAGCTTATTGTTTTGATTTTCTGGCCTACAACTCTAGCCTCAACAAACCCCTTTTGAGATCCAGCAGAAAGCTAAATTCAGCAACAATCAGGACTGCCCACTGTACCTGTCCAGCACCACATTGGAGACATACAAAGTTAGCAACTAACTTGTGTTCAAGAAAGTGGAGCATTTGAATTCAGATGTTTTTAACCAGTGCTTAAAGGACAGTGATTTATCAGGTGGACACAAACACAAGTCCAAATAAATGCTAATGTTGCTCAGTGTCTACTAAGCAACTGCTTGCCAACACATTAGCCATAACAACTTTATGAGGTGATAGTATGTCAGTGTTGTGTTTTCAGCTTGTTCTGCCCCCAAGTGGCCAAAAATCTATAAATGCAGCTTTAATCAGTCCACAGAATGAGTCATTGAGATTTAACTGATCAATTATAATACAAACTAATAGGAGGGCATGTCAATAAATAAATAATCTTACATTGCAGTTCTTGAGAGGATTGTGCTAGCAACACACTCCACCCAGAGCTCAAAGTAGGTCCTTATAGGCTGCTTAAGTTTATTAGGATAATGTCTTGCAGTATTTCACAAATCTCTATATTTCTGCATCTAACAATTTTAGTAACTTACAGGATTAGACAATCTATCAAGGTACGCTATTACCACCTGTAGCACGGACAGCAGACTGAGAGAAATACATACTGTGCAGGTAGAATATGTTACAGATTGACTCGAGGAGTTTTCTCCACGGGCAGGGTGGAATGATATACTGTATGTGGGAGAGTAAGTAAACTGGAAGAAGAGGCGATGTTCATCTACTTTATACAAGGAGTAAATGGGTGTGTTGCAATGAAAAGCAGGGACCATATTTAAACAGCTGATTCATAGCACAAACATCCCCAGCTCTCTAACGTCCTCCTGCCTCCTCCTCCTCATGTGGAATCAGACACAGTGCTCTTCCTCCCTCTGCCCTGCTCCTCCACCCACCAGAATAATTCACTCCCTATCGTGACCTCCTCACCCCACCCCGCCCTACACACCATCCCTCCCTTACAACTATTTATTTATTTTCTTCCATCTCCTGTGATTAGATTATTTCTCTTCTTCATTCGGTGGTTATTCAGTAATTAATTGTTCAGTAAGTAATTCTGAAAAACTATCAAGTGTTTTAAAAAGAACTGCCAGTAGTTCATCATTTAAAGTCTGAAATATGAAGTATCACTGTGTTCTTTTGAGAAGTGTTTAAAAGACAAACTAGAATTTAAAACAGCAACGTTTTGGAGTACAATCAACTAATTTCAAATAAATCAATGCAATCACAAATCCACCAAAAACCCAGTGCTGTTTAACATAATGGGGCTAGTCAGCAGTTGGCTTGCCAGCCAACTAGAACTGCAAGTAGTCAATACAGCACCACCAAATTTTTTGTGAGTGATGTAGCCAATTTTCTATCAGCAAAATGCCTGTTTTTCTTTTCCCCCCTTAGCACAACTTTTTTTTATTCTCCTTCTCCTGCCCTTTAAATGAATCAGTCAAAGATCTTGGACTATAAAAAGAACACTTCACAAACAACCTGTCGGAACAGATTTTTTTCCTCCTCTATGCTATGCTGTCCTTTTCACCAACACCACCCAAAACACCTGTTGCATCCACACTCTGCACATTTCAATCAGTGGGACCTTGTCAGTCATCTTATTTTACTGTGATCACAGCTTCATCCAAATGATTTACACATTAGGTATTCTGAAAATTGCCCTTTAAAGATTTAAACCAGATCTGGAACACTGTAAAGTACACATTTCACCAACAGCCTGGGAGCGATCAGAATCCCAGTAAAGCTTTGCATGTAAATTTATCAAGAGTGAATCCATTCTTCTCACACAGGTCAATCCAGGCCCATATATGGACATGTGAGGCAGAAATGTTCCCGGCTCAGTTTACAGGCCAGATTGTGTGTAACATTGTTTCAGCTGCGCGCTGTGCTTTTATGGTGGAGTGTTTTTGGCTTTGGTACAGTAGGTCGGGATGGTGTGCATGTCAGGCAACATGGTCAGGACACTGACAAGAGCTTGTTGACTAAATGAGGTGGAAGGGGAAGAGAGAATGAGAGGAGGAGGGAAAGAGGATCAAGCGGAGAGAGAGGGAAGTAACTGAGGTCTCATGGAGACAGAGAAAGAGAAGGGGAGAGGCATCTAAAAATAGCAGCTATCACATACTTGTTTGATTGTGAGGAGGAAAGGCCTTGTGTTCCTGTTTGGTTTTGAAGATCCGAAGTCAGGCCATGACAAGTGGTGCTGATATACAGGCCACAACATCAGCTTGTTTGTTAATGCGTGACCTTCAGACATTTGTCCTCAGTCATAAGTTTGAAAAAGGTAAATTTTCTCTTTTTTTAACATGGCTTTGTTGGGCATTGTTTCAAGGAGTTCTTTGGATTATAAACTAAGGTGCCATTGCTCCTCATCCTTGGTTCAATTTGTTATCCCAGTAACAAATGATAATAAAATCCTTATAACCATAAACCCTTGTGCTTTGAGGTCCTTTCTTTTATTAGCTTTGGAGTATTTTCTGACTCAAGGCATGCACACCTGTTAAGTGATGGTAAAGACCTGCATGGCAACCACCATGGCTGAATACTTCACTAACTTACCATCAAAACTCCTAGAGCATTGGCTCATGACTCATGATTGAACTTTATTTTTTAAATTTATGTAACAGAGCAAGAGACATCATTGTCAAATCCCGGCACCACTGACAGTTCAGCTGGAGACTGGGGTGTGATGCTGGTAGTGGCTAATGTAGCCTCGAGCTGCTAGCCTAAAGCAGGGCACGCTACTGAAGTTTAGTAAATTCACTCTTTCTTTCGGAATGTGGTCTCAGGGCAGTTAGTTTATACCATTTGAGATTAAAGTGTACTTAAACGCGCACACACAAACACACACACATTTGTGTTAAGTTTTTTAAATTGTGAAAGCTACACTATGTGCTGTGGACACGGTCAAGTGAACACTCTGTTTGTCAGACAGCAATTTCCTTTGGAACCACATTTTCTGAACTGAAGAACTTCCATATTCCTGTGCATGACTGCAACTTGGTCATGCCTTGTAAAATGTGGCAAGAGATCAGCTGTTTAGATCTGAAAGGGTTGTTGTGAGACCAGACTGAAATCGAACTTCACTTTTCTAAAAGATGGTGCGTGCTTGTGTTTTTCCGGGCTGTACAAAGACATGTCCTGGTCATCACCATGTAGATTACACCGTGCACCTGTGAATGATATTGGGCATAGAAAGCTGTGGCTAGTTGCATTGAATCTAGACATAAATAGTAAACGTGCAACATTGAGATAACTCCTTGTTTGCAGCTCTTCTCTGAAGAGAACTGTCTAAAATCACGATCTCTGGCAGGGTAATACAGTGCGCAGACAAGTTGCACTTATGCGTAGGAATACGGATGTTCTACTGTTTCAAAGGAAATTTCAGCCTGATGGCAAGTAAAAGAGCTAAAAATATTCTAAATAGAGCGTACACTTTAACTGTTTGATTTTATTTTTGTTGGCTAATATATGTTTTGCTGATGACTCTGTCCCAGACAGTACTACCATGAGTGTGCACAGGTAGGCCTTGCGCTTATTACGGTCCTGTATCAGCCACACATACTGGATTTCTTTCATTCTTTCACACAATTTATTGATTGCTGTCTGGATGTAAAGAGAATTTCAACAAATATAACATAAAATGCTTCTGAAATACATTACCTACCAAGTGATGCTGTGTATACCAAGGACAAAAGGAACATTTCAAATGCAGTGCTGCAGGTAGAGCTAAGAATCTCTGTAAGAGACAGAAACATTCACAGAGTGATAGATCACAGAATGGAGAAGGCTGCCACTCATCCTTCAAATTAAAACTAGCCCTGTTTGTATCTAGCCTTTTGTGTCATCTAAGTGCTCCCATTTCTTGAGCTTGTTTACACATTAAGTTGTAGAATCCCTCTGCACGGTAAAAATTCATTCGAAACAAGTTTCAGTCCACTGCACTACTTTTCCACACCTTTCGATATTCAATAGCTAGTTAAAAACTCAGCTGTTCAAAATTACCATCACAATTTTTCAGCTTTGGTGAAATGCATGACAAATCTGCACTAATGCTGCTCACTTGACACAAATAGAGAAATTATTTTTCAGATCCTTGTCTTACTCCAAATCATTTTTATTTCCAAGTAGAAACTTTTCCACATGAGTCAGACATTGATGACTCATAGTCGAAAGCTGTGGTTATTGAAAACAGTAGTTTGTTTCCTCATATGATCCACTCTGTCATATGATTCCAGCTTTGAATCCTCTCATGGCTAGTTAAATTATGGGCCCTGAACAGAGGAACATTTGTGATAAATCATCTAGTTATCTAGTTCAATTATGAACTGAATGTCAGGATCACGTCTTTGATCTACAACATTTCTAAAGTTTATAACATGTTTAGTGATGATTATTGTGTAAAAATCTGAGTCTTTAACTTAAACTGGCTTCATTGAATGTTGCTTTGTTTAAAACAGTAGATCTCAACATAACAATGGACTTGACAAATAATCTGGAACTGAAAGTCCACTTACTAGATTTTTTCTCAGCTCTTTCAGCCACATCTCTTGGCTTTCATCAGCAAATGAAGTTTTCTTAGTTGTCATGGACTTAAAATACCTTGGTCATATGATAACAATTATAAAGTCAGGCCAAGCTCTGGAAGAAAACTAGTAATTGTTAAGATTTTTTGTACAACTTCCAAAGTCAAAGATGAACCTATAAGCATAACAACTGATGCTCTTGGTAACATTAAAAGTAGCCCTTTGTGTATTTTTGTGTAGGTTCTGGGACTCCTTTTTGTCTTCAAATGGAATGACTCTGTGGTGAAACTCACTTAAAAAAACTACAAAGTGACACACAAACAACATTCTGCCTTGAGGTATGATTCCAAGAAAAGCTGAGAACGAGGTTCATGCTATCTTGAGATAAGAAAACCAAGTCATTAATATATTTATTTAGTTTTTTACCTTTAAATTCAGACAATGACACAAGAAACACCACAGATTACAGACATTGAGACAAAACCGACAATATTCCCAGTAAGTGAATAACAAGAACAATAACAATTTCTTTCTTTCTTTACTTATTTAAAGCAGTATGTACCGCCTATCCACACACATACCACAAACTATAAAATAACAGGCTGCAGGAATAGTTGACAGATCACTGGCCGTGGTTTGACCATTCATTTGGTAAAATTCCAGCCTGGAATGATGGTAGTTATGGCTAATTAAGAGATCACTGATTGGGATGTATGCACAAAAATACATAGTGATAATGGTACAAGTGGTAATTGTATTTAAACAACAAGTTATCCCTTTGATCTCATTATAAGAAGAACATTTCATGGGTAGGTCATCCCCCTGCACTTGCCATTGCGTAGGTCCAGCATGGTTTCCTTCAGTGAATTCTTCTCTTATTCTCATCAAATTGGGTTCCAAAGTGGAAACAGTCATTTTCAGCAGATGTATTTCTGCCTTGCTTGCTGTAATGAGCTCTTTCAGGTCTTTAACTTGTTCCATTGGTGAGTCCCAAACATCCAATTTGTTTAGTGTATGGAGTCATTTCAGAGCTGGTAGTTTTGGTCTCAGATAACAGTAGATTTACTATTGTGTCATCTGTTAGAGTTAGAGTAAAGGAGCCTCAGTGTGAGCTGAACACATGCTTTTTGACTGAAAAGAGCTTTTGTTGCAAATTGGCTCCAACTTATGTCATGATTTTTAGGAGTTTATAGGTTTTAAATGAATAATTCAATATTTTGAAAAACTTGTTTATTCACTTTCTTTTCAAAAGTGAAAGGATGGATATCAATCTTATATCCATGTCTGTGTGTTAAATGCAGAACTGGAGTTAGGAGGTGGTTGAGATGCTGTGCTGTTATAAAATAGCTGTTAGAATACTGCAAATGAGAACAGACACATCAAGGCGCATCACCTAGAAACTGAGGCAATGGGGGGTGGTGATGGCGCAATGGATAAGATCCTGCCTTTGGTTTGAGAGACCCAGGTTCAACTCCCCACTTTGATCTATCCTCCATTGTGTCCCTGAACAAGACACTTAACCCCTAATTGCTCTAGAGCCTTACAACCTCTGACATGTATAGCAATTGTAAGTCGCTTTGGATAAAAGCATCAGCTAAATGAATAAATGTAAATGTGATGGAAGCAATGAGATTTTTTACTTTTTAAGTTATTGTCTGTTGTTGTTGACTGTCTTTACAATATTGTCATGTAGTGATATAAGACAGTCAACAACAAAAAAAAACTTTTGATCTCAGGACTAAGACTAAAACTAAAACTAGCTGACAAAATGAAAACAACAGCATGTTTCCAGAACCATTCAGAACCTGGTCTATGTATAGGCTGTATGGTGCCAAACCCGACAACCTCACTGTGACGACAAGACTACAGGAAGCTGCACACAGTCACTGTGCTTGGCTGTTGTTGTCCAAGAAATAGTTCCAGGACCTAATCATGTCCAGCTTTGTAATTAACAAACAGATGTGAGATTGTTATATATCTTATTGTTTATGGTTTCACTCTCAAAAAGAAAGAGAAAAATCTTATTTACCAAAATGTTGAATAAATCCTTTAATAAAAGTCTCTCCAATTGTTTGTTAAGGAACTCTGTAGATAAGATTAAAAGGTTGCATGTTTTAGTATGTTCTCTGAGCATCATCTCAGCTGTTTATATTTTAAGACAGGTCGCTAAATTAATATTTGAAGATAAATATGAGCACCAACAGTTAACTAGATGATGTCATCAGTTACCTCAGCTTGAGTTTTGGCTAAAAACAGAAAGACTGCGTTACAAACTGGAGACATGGAGCTTGAAAAATGTGGGCATTCACCAGACAGTCTAATGAGCTGCTCCTATACTAGACAGTACAGTGAGGATTTCAGTTTTTGTCTGTTTCTCGCAATTGTCCCTGAACATTACAAAATCACTGAATCCCTTTCAAATGAGTGGCCAGTCTCAGTTTCCAATCTCAAACTGTAGCCTATCATTCCTGTTAGCTTAAAGCGGAGGACACACTGTACAGAGGAGGACTGGAGAAACCAGCAGAAGAAGAGGTCCTTTCTTCTGCAGCTCCATAAATCTCTCCATAAACATCAGCCCCCTCCATTGTTATTGGAAAGAGTAACACGGGTGGCCATGGGAACGATCACTGTCATCCCTCGCTGTCCAAATCCCTGTTAGTCAAGCCTGGGGAACTGTACATAGACCCAGAGAGGGCCAGAGAGGAGGCGGACAGGGCTGCCAAGCATCAGCTGCTCATCTCATCATAATTACATTCCTTTCATTAGAATTCAACTGAAGGTTGAAGTGCAAGTACAACGTAACATTTCTGAATGGCTCATCTGGTGTATTTGCAGAAAGTTGTTTTTGAATATGGCACTGGAATGGTTCATAGTATCCATATCAATGTTATCACTCACAGGAGGAATTATTAATGATAGGGTTCTGCGGTTACTCACTACAAAGGATTGTAGGGAGGCATTTGCGTGTGTGTGTGTGTGTGTGTGTGTGTGTGTTTCTGTGTGCTCCTACATGATCAGAGTACCCACAAACTAAAGTATGTCATAAAAACAACCTCCAGTGATAGTCTACAATGGCAAGCTTTATCTTGCAGTGAGAGCTGAAGGCTTGAGCATGAAAACAGCTCAGAGCTGCTTCGCATACACGTGTCTGCAGCCTTGGAAACACCTCAAGAAATCCTTATTCATGCTAGATTCATGGATGTATCCTTACAAAGCACCTATATGTTTAAATAGAAAAGTGTTGTTTGAAGCTCCACATCCTGAATACACAAAGAAGCCTGTTGTGTTTAAACACTGTAGGAAATACTGTCATCACATGTTGGCCACAAAATAACACAACAATCTGACAAGATCAGGAGAGAATGGAAGTGATGGAAATATTAACAATGGATGTGATAAAAAACTGATTGAAGAACTGTTCTACATTTCAGGACATTTCTTTAGTTGCTTAGTTTCTGACATTACATTACATTTACATAGCTAATGCTTTTATCCAAAGTGACTTACAATAACTGTAATAATCCATGTGGATATAGAATCATGCAAGAATATCTACTTGAACTGTTGAACTGCTTCTAGTGCTACATTTGAAACTATAAGCAATAGAGAGTGTTTTTCTTATTCATGGGCCATGGCGCAGTCTGAACTGATATGTTCTTTGTCTGCATTGGAAAATGTGTTGAAAACATGGGTTTCTGCTGTCCTGATGGCAATGGTGAGCTGTCCATTGTGGAGCCAGGACCACAAACAGTCGAGATTGAGTGGTAGCTGGGCCCCCCTTGTTGTTGCAGAGGACGAACTGGAGCGTACGGTTTGACCATTTTGACCACCAGCAGCCAGTGCTAGTCAGTTGAAGACCATTCAGACACAAAATGAGGAAGGTAGGATGTCTGGGACAATAAATTGAAAAGGTCCCCCATGCATGATTTAATGCAAAAACAGTGAAGGTTTTTAAATATTTAACAATTATGTTATTCATAATGCAGTGAATTACTAATTACTAAAAACATCAGGACATCTTATTTTGGTCACCCACAGCGGCAAATTCATTGAACTATAAGGTAGGTAGATTTATATTGTCACAATATAACAGGTTATATAGTGAAATTGGGTTTGTAACTCCCTTCTGCTGTGTAGCAGACAATATACATTAATACAGAATCAATTATAAGAACGGTAAACAGAAATAAACTATATTCAATGATCAGTGGAGCAGTGCTGAGGATGAAGTAGAGTTTAAGAGTCTGATAGCTTGGGGAGAAAAGCTGCACTGCAGTCTGGTGGTGCGGCAGCAGAAACTTCTATGTCTCTTCCCAGAAGGCAGCAGGGTGAACAGGCTGTAGCTGGGTGGGTACTGTCCTTTAGTATCCTTTGGGCTCTGCGCAGGCAACTCACCTCACCGATATGACTGATGCTCGGGAGATGGGTACCAATGATCTTCTGAGCAGTTTAATCACCCGCTGCAGAGCCCTCCGGTCCTGGCCCGTGCACATCCCATGCCAGTTATTTTTCCAGTCAGGATGCTTTCTATTGCTCCTCTGCAAAAGCTGACAAGAACTTGGCGTGGGAATTTGGCCTTCTTAAGCTTCCTCAAGAAATCCAGTCGTTTCTGAGCTTTCTTCACCAGCGTGGAGATGTGAGACGACCATGTCAGGTTCTCTGTGATGCTGATTCCCAGAACCTGTCAGGCATCTTTGGTGGTCATGTTAAATTTGAAATTCAAACAAAATGCACACACTACCTTTGTGCTTTTTAGCCCTCTTGTTGAATTTAAAACTATAAGAAGTCATTTAAAAGTGTGTGCTTTTATCCACGCCATGGCATTGCTATTGAATTGTGGATACAGTCACAGCATGCTCTGCTAAACTGGCGCACACAGCCTAAGCGTTCCTCGCTCTGAACAGCCCCTTTACCTGGTCCGTGCCTAAAATATCCACCCGGACTTGTAACGTAAGTTAATAGTCTACCAATTTTTTTTTTACCGAGTGAAGTTTGTGCGAGAACACATGCACATAAGACAACTGCTGCCTCCCGCAAGCGTGCGCGCGCCCGAGCACCCGATGACATCGTCCATCCCAAAGTTTCATTGCAGACATCGTCCGATGGAAATTTTGTAGACCTCGCCCAACCCTAATTGGGGCCTTTGAATTATATGGACACAGCCCACAGTATCCACTGCATCCAAAGAATTGTCTAATGGTGCATTCAGCTGGAACTCTCCAACTCTTATACTCTAATATCATATTGTAATTAGAAGGCACCTTCATCCAGGTATAATTAGTCACTGCTAAATGCATTACTTTAACCAGACCATTGAAAATCACTGTCACACAGATTGATCCTTTAAAGAATCAGGTCACTGAATTAAACACAGTTTGTACACCACCCTCAACACCACCCCAAGATGTGTAGAAGCTGTGAAGTGTTCAAGTCATGTCTTAGGACAGACAAAACGCTGGTATGTAAAACAATATGTAAAGATTAGGGTGCAACTACACGAGGAGTTGACGGATCTTTGTCCTCTTTCACTTCACATCATCCATCTACATGTAACAGAGCAAATGCTGTAAACTGCCTGTAAACAAATGGGGCCAACTACTGACTGTAGTGGATTACTTTGATGAAATTAAACTCATGCCAGTCAGGAGATTGCAGTCTCAGGTTATCACTCACCGGTCAACCAGCACATAAGGGTGGGAGGTCTGCCACACCAGAGGACGAAACTTCATGACAGAGATGAAGCGACCGAGGTTCTTCACTTCTTGAGTCTGATATTCACCGTACACCATACCAGACAGATAGAACAGCTTGGCCCCCTGACAGGTTCAAGCACAAAAAAACATAACAACAGTCTTTAATCGGATGGTCACACTCTCGCAGTACATACAACTTATACTATTGCACACTGTATATGAGCTAAGGGGGGTGTTTTCAGCTGTAAAGGTGTAATTACAATAGGTTTACCTGGTAGACCTCAGTCCAGAAGCGATGTTTGAGGTTTTTCTTGGTCTTCCTCAGTGTCTTGTTGTTCTTGAATGAATCCAGGTGAGTCAGCACTCCCATGATACGAGGGAAGCCATGCACCTGGCAGATGTTGAGAAACTCAAATGTCTCCATCTCAAAGCCAAAGCTGGCATCAATCAACATCAAAACCTGGAGGGGGGAAAAAACAATGCACTCATGTAACTTCATTTAGTCAATACGTTATTCATCCCTCAATACTCTATTCAAATCCAGTTATTAAGCTTTAACACGGGACCATTCTGTTGACAAAAGGTTAAAAGGTACATTTATCAGTTTGTCAGTAAGTGAAAACTAAATGTTAACAAGCCTTATGGACTTAAAAACTACCCTCATTGTTGACGACAAAATGTGTAAAGCTGACTATATTACAAAGCACACACTTGTTTTATCATGTGATACTGCCTCACACTCAAATTCAAATTCAAGTCAGCTTTATTGGCATGAATGTATAACACCAGTATTGCCAAAGCTACATATAAATTACATCAAACAATTAATTTCATTTCACTCACTGTCAACCACATATCCTGTTTACAGGGCTAGAGCCTATCCCAGCGGACATTGGCAAAAGGTGCAGTACACCCTAAGGACAACTTTGAGTAACCAGTTTACCTTGCCTGCATGTCTTTGGACAACTGCTTCACATGTCAGTGAAATCAACATTAAATGCACTTGAAAAACTCACCAGGTCCGCTACTTTCGCGAGGTCGATCATTGTATTAATGTCGTTGTTGCACTCCATGAAAGTGAGCCGGCGCTTCTTGCCTAAAGAATATTTATCAAACACAAATAATAGACACATAATGGTTAAATGTCTAATGGTGCACATGTATCCATGTCTCATTACTTTTATTACACACCAAATCGTATTTTTGTGGCGGCTCATAATATTATTCTGCACATGGGTTTGGCAGAGTCTGGTAAGACCTCTGAAAACCTCCCGTGCTGTCATCAGCAAGCTAACACAACCATACTGACAATGTTAACATGCTGATATTGGGGCGCCCTGATGGCCCAGGGGTTTCAGTAGCTGAACATGAACAGCAGTATGCAGTTAAAATCCTGCCATAGACCTTTTGTTGCATATCGTTCTCCATCTCTCTCACCTCTACTGTCATGTCTCCATAGAGGCGATTAATGCAGATCGTTTAGCTAAAGCTAATCGAAGCAAATCCCTTCTTATTCAAAGAATGTCAATCTGTTTCTGTGTAGATAAAGCACTGCTATAGGGCGCAATTATTGCAAAAATAACTTTCCAACAGAGCTTGATGGAAGTGTGAACCCTTTGTAACCCATCTACTACATCAGGAATAAGTAGCCAAACATACCAGACACGATGGTTACGGGTCCACATATGTCCCCAAGCTTCTGTCGCGTGAAGTTTTTGATTAGGCAGCGGATCAGGGTGCTTTTTCCCACCTTGGGAGGCCCAACTACTACAATCACAACTGGAGGGGGTTCCAGGGGAGTCCGGTCTACAAGGGGGATGTGATGTTTTTTGGTCTTTATGTCCTGGGCCCTGAGGAAAAATATACATGAGCGGTAGTTTCACAATGTTTGTTTCATTACTCTATTATTTTCATTAGCTGGTAATCTTGGAATTTACAAAATTATAGGTTATTCCTGTGTTCTTGTGAAAGTGGAAGTGTAAAGGCCAGGATAATTTATATAACATCTTGGATGCTGCAGAGGAAGTCCATCTGTCTGTCAGATGTGTAGCACTACGGAGCCATCAGGACTGACCTGTGGAAGGTCTTGGCCATGCGTACAGCAGACTGAACCGCAAACGCTTTGGGATTGCGTTTCCGTTCATCCTCTTCTGTGGAGCCTCCCTGCTTCTTCAGCTTCTTCTTCTCTGCCTTTGGTCCGCTGTGCTTGTGCTGATGTCGCTTCTGCTCCTTAACTTTCCCGTCCATCCTGTCCGCTAAAGCACAGACAATGCCACATGAGTGTTTCTTCACAGAGAATGGGAAGGACCAAAACAAAATTCATGGATTCACAATTTTTTCATAGTAACTCCAATTAGGACTGGGCAATATAATTATCACAATATCATTTCCCTTGATAAATATCAAATGTTCTTTTAAATTCATTTGAATCCCAAACAAATCAGCACTTATATTTATTTTGTTGAGGAAACTGCACTGAAAAAAGATTTTACTTAATATTAATCATGCATATTTGTTGAAAAAAAGACCGTATTATCATAACTGTTTTGAATGTTCTACCACGACTGATTTGAATTTTAGTTTATCGTGATAACATTTTTGGCCATATCGCCTAAGTGTACCATAAAACGAAGAGACAAAATAGTGTTCAAAGTATAACCATGCAATGATTACAACTGACAGAAATAAAATATAGGATGTTTACTGTAAGCGCACCACTTTCTTAACACACCCCGTTTAGATTTGAATTCAGTTCAAGAATGGCTGTCACTGCAGAGAGAGGTCACTGAAATGATGGTGGTGTCAAAGATAGCCCTTTATGTGTTGATGCTGGAACACCTTATGTGATGTAGTATGCTTCATCTCCACTGTAAAGGTTAACCTGGCAGTTTTAAATGAACATCTGTTCCACACTTAATAAAAACCAGTGACATACTAACAGTTATATTAATAATTCAGACAACAACATGCAGTCACAGCAAACGCTGAAACGAAGCAGTACCACAGTTCAGCTAAACAACAGGAACCTTTTAATAACTTGGGTTGAAAGAATAAGTTCATAAAAGTAGGCTAACAAAACAAGTTAGCAAGTGCCGTCTCTCTGAGAAACGTACTTTTCTGGTAAAGCCATGCAAGTTAACTTACACCATTCATGAACAAACAAATCTCCATTCAGATAACCTCCCAACGCAAACAACTTCCGAGTTACATGACATTGCATTTATTTATTTTTCTCATTGTTGGAGAGAGGCCTTCGGATTCAGCGAAACATAAGTTTGTTGTTAACGTGAACAAAAAAAAGGGCCATGCAACGTTAAGGATACCGGTGTTGTGTCAGAGTTACCTTAGCCCTAACCCTCAGCACAGGGGCCCCAGACTGTGTATTATTTCAGCTAGCTTGTCATTATGTAGGGTCACATTAGTTTGTCTTTAGCTCAGAGTGTAATTAACGTTTTTATATATTAACATGATAAGTGAGGGAGTGTTATATACGGAACACAAGCAACAGCTAGTAACTTCTCTGCCTGTAGGAACGGAAGCTCGCTAGCAGTGTGCGCCGCTTCCATGACATCTGCTAAATGCTCAGAAAATTTAATTAACGTTACTAGTCGCAATACCTGAAGAAAACCCTGTTGTAGTCTGCTCCCAGTCACAGCCAGCTTTCTTTCTGTTCTCACGTGTGTACGGTGCATGGAAGTGACCTACGGCCCGGAAGTGTACGAAGCGTCACTTCGTAATAAAACGAGTGGAAACAAAATCCTAAAAGGTTCCACGGTGAGGAACAAACTCGAACGGGATTCAAACCCTATTCAAGAGCGCCATCTAGAGGCTGGCATGAATGTGGCCTCTACTTGCCGACAGATGAAAAATATTCGGAATTTTTCAGCCAAAGTAATGAAGTGATGAATGTTACATGCTAAAAAGCAAGTTACATTGGATGGAGAGAAACAACTTTTCAAAAAGAACAGCAGAGGGCAGCAATGTCATGTTTTGAACGGAAAGAAGGTGAAAGGCCAGAGGTGTTGAAACTGAAGATACCATTTATTTAATTAAACATAAAACCGGTATGGCTGATGTTGGTGTACTTTGATGAAAGAGAATAAGAACAGACTTTAATATCGTGAATATAGAAGAACTGAATTTGCTGTTTGGTCTCGGACAAAAAGAGGAGACGGTAAAAAGAAATGTGAACAAAGACGAAGAGAGGAAAGAAGATATATGAAGAAGAATAGAAAATGTAAAATAGTTGAATCCAAAGAGGAATAAATATGAAAAACAGAAGAGATGAAGGAAGCAAGGAAATAAAAGAGATACAGACAGAGATATTGAGAAGACATTCAGGCCTTCACAGACAGGGACTGTGGGCCCCAGCAAAGATGATTCAAGATTTTGTCCCAGTTGACGGTGCCAGCAGACAAATTACAGTCCTCTGCATCTATATGGACAAGATTTAGCATCACAACTAAATCATCACAAAATAGATGTAACAATGCAAATGAGACAAAAGACAAAGCAACGAAGAAGACGGTGCTGGAAAAATACTTTCTGTCCAGTGTTTGATGGAAACAAGCCCTTACCTGAACCTGTTCTTTATCTCAAATCTTACGATCATAATTACAATCACTGTCGTCATCATCATCCTTGGCTTCTTTAGTGTCATCATTGTTATCATTAGCATCATGTTATGAAGAGTCTAATAAACCCTGAGCTACCCTCCTGGTTTTCAAAGCCTTTGAACTTCCACTTTAACATCAAGTGCATGTTGTCCTTTGGATGATCCATTTTCACCATCCTCCTAATAATATTAGTACTGTTATAATCATCTGGTTTGCTACATCTGGCATTTAACCCCCACCCTACCTGAAAGACATGTTCATGACACTGGCCCAGAGCCTTTTGACAGTGCATTAGGGCTGCATATTGTATGTCAGTGATCTTTCTTTCATTTGAATGGAATTGTCTCAATCAGCAACATTTCTTTTCTTCAAAATTATTATTCAGCCATGTGTTTTACTCATTCTAACTATGTCAACTTACAAAAATGAACACAGGCACAATCCATTACTAGTTCATTACAATATTGAATGACATGACTGCTCAAATCAAAGAGGAGATCTAACTAGAAAATGTACACATCGTTACAGCCGAAATGTTTCTTTTGAACTTTTTTAATCTTTGTTTATATGAGTAATAGCCAGTGATTATGTACCTCAGAGTGAAACACTGAAAGGACTTGAAAAAGCAGTACAAGCTGAAGTGTTGGAAGGATGTTTCGGTTAAAGTGTGACTGCAGAATGAGGAGCCAGAAATATAATTTAAAGTTTATCAGCGAAAGGTGTTGGCAGAAGTGTAAGTGATGAAGGCAGTTGAAGTGTCATATGAACTGTAAGTTTTAGAAGGAACTAAAGGTAATCCAACTTAGCTTCACTGCATCTCATCCCCTCTCTCCCTTGCCTATCCTCTCTCTCTCTATTGTCACTGTCAAATAAAGTGGAAACACCAAAAAGTTTAACAAAAGAGTAACAATGTGTTAATGCGTCATTTGCTGTGTTGGCACTAAAAGCAGTTGAACTGTCAGTTGAAAAATAGGTAATGAATGGATGCAGTTTACATTTGAGGAATCACTAAGGATGCCATTTAAATCTGTATTGCTTATATGCTTTAATGAGGTAGTAATTGTGTTTTGAATATTTTAATGATTGAGGACAATCCAAAGCCTTGACCCTTTCCAAGCAACATCATAAAATCTGAAGCAGCTCTTTTAAAACATGATTCATGCAACAGTTTGCAAAGTCAGAAACTTTCTTGATTGAGAAGAAGGAGATTAAGAAGATGGATGGAGGTGGAGGATGAGATCTACACAAAAACATGCTAAAAACTAAAAGTGGGAAATGTGAATTCATTTCACAGCTTTTTCAAACCTTCATGTTGCAAATTTCTTTCCATTTAAAAATGAGCATTTGTCTGACTTTTTAGAGATGGAAGAAGTTTCAGATCTCTTATCTTTTAAGTAAAAACAATACCATGCTACCCTGCATGAAGGAGCCACATTGCCATTATGTGTGAATGCAGCCGAAGCCACGCTCCATCCTGTCCACTGTGTCTGCACTACATAGGTGTGAGTGTAGTACGCGTGTATCAAACTCCGACAGACAGCAGAGGAGAGAAGCAACATGCTCAGAAATGACACCATAACGTGGTAGAGACTCTCAGCATAGGTTTTATTACAGTTCAATTCTGGTACAAACATTTATCCGTCAGTGTGGCAGATAGCTTTCTGAGAATTACTCTCCAAAAAGAAAATTTACCAGTGTTAATTTCTAAGTTCTAAAGCACAAGTAAACTCAGCCAGACCTCAACACAAGCCTGCGGGAAATAGCCACATTATCGGATTTTGTGCATATGCAGCCGAAGCCACGCTTCATCCTGAAGTTGAAGTCATTTTATGTGTTGGCCTTCTGCGACAGGGTCCTTACTCCTCAACCCACAGGAATTTTGCCTAAAATGTTCAGTAGCCAAATTAACTATTTTAAAGCATGTAGAGATGAAAGGTCAATAATCATGGCCACTGATGAATAAGTATGGTTGATGAGCATACTTGCCAACCTCCAGACATCATACCCTAAATTGGGAGACCAAACCCAACTAGGCATTCTGGGGATCTTCCCACAGATTGTTATTTTCAGACATTGTTTTTCTGCATGCTGGTGAATCTATGAAGTTATTTTGTTGCCGAAATGTGGAGGAATGGGGGAAGGGACTATTGAAAAATTGGAGAATCTGGAGGATTAAATATGAGTGGCTATGACTGAATATCACACTGGTTTGAAAAAGTAGAGGAGACTAAACAAAGCAGGGTTCTGATTACCGTTTTCAGCAGTTTAGTTTAATGGTGAAACGTGCAAGAACATGCCATTTTCTTACCTTAGTTCTGCTCATCAGCACAACAACAGATTCCTTTGAAAAATGATCAGTATACCCAGACTCTTCTTGCGCCTCTGCTGATTGTGAAAAGATTTTATCCCACTTTGCTGGAAAGACAGAGTTGTTAAGATTTAGCATTACCCACTATCCTGCCTTACAAGATGTTGATCACCCACGCCAGGATTCCTTGAGCTATTTTAGTTCTACTACTCACATGAGACTATCCTCCATCCCTCTTGACATAGGGAAGTTTTTTATTTTTTATGGATTGTATTGGACTCTGTTTGCTATCTATTTTGAACAGTTGTCTATTGGTTGTGTCTTTAAAACCTGGGCTAGATCCTAACCTCCTAGATAATTATCATCCGATCTCTAAAATGCCTTTTTACCCCTCTAAGAAAATAGCACAGTATCTTTGAAAAGTCAGTCTGGGTTTTGTCAGTATCACAGCACTGAGAAAGCCATCTGACAAAGGCATGTGTTCAGTCCTTGTGCTGCTGGACTGAAGTGCTGCCATTGATACAACTGATCATGGCCTTCTTTTAGATTGACGGAGGCAATGGGTTGGCATTAAACTGGTTCTAATCATATTTGTTTAAAAGGAAGTTGGAGCCCCCATGACCGTATGTATGCAGGATAAGCAGTTGACGATGGAGGGATGGATGGATGGATGGAAGTTGTAGCCCCGCTGTGTAAGTTTAATGTAATGTTACTTATACTACCCACAGGCAGGCAAGAGAAGGGAACAGGTGAGCGTAATGCAGTGCCCCTGGATAATGCCGTTCACCCTCTAAACCTGATATGGACAGGGCAGAAAAGAGTACCGGCAGCTTGTGAGAAGCGCCAGTGTGCAAGAAAAAGTCACGGTACACCAAAGGATAAAATGTAGTAGAAGTGCCAGTACCGCGTACAGGTGAGTACAGGCCTTCTTAAGCTCTGGTCATATATTTGTTTTTTGCTGAAGCTGAAGCTCCAGTGGTGGCACAAGGCAAAAAAGTAGAGAGAGAAAGAGAGGAGCTTGTGCAGCAACATTGATTGTTATGCAGATGATACTCAATTATATCTATTCAGAATCAATGTTCAGAATCTTGGAGTTATCTTTGATCAGGACATGTCCCGCTGTTGGGTCAGATGTGCGACCAAGCTGGGCCAGTTAAGCCTGGTCCCCACCTTCACCAGCTTTATAAACTTTGTTAGAAAATACTCCATTAGCTTTCTATAATAATCAATAAATTTGCAATCAAAAACTTCTCTGGAGACGGTCAAGAGTTTATTCCAAAACAGGACACATAAACCCGTACAACATCCCAGCAGGTCGGAGGATGAAGTCAACCCTATGGTCTGCAGACAGCCTTATATACATCTCTTCTGGGCTGGTTTGCCCCCTCCTTTCCTCATGATGAACTTCTTTTCCTCTGCTATTGTGTTGTTTTTACCAATTACCACTGTTCTCCAGCTGTCATTCTTTACTGTATTGTTGACTTTATATGTCTTTATACTATTGGATAAGAAGTTCACCATTTACATTTTAACTTTAGTCTCACCGTACTTTTTAAAGGTTACATATGCTTAATTTGGCACACAATTATATTTTTTTAAACAATTAATATAAGAATAACATAAGTAAAGTTGCATTTTTCATTAATGCTTGGTTTCTTACAGCAATCTTGATGTTATGCTGGCAGTTTTCTGCTTTCTGCTTATTATCTCTCTGTTGTGTTTTTATCAAGCATCTGATGGTTTTTTGGTCATCCTATCTATCGTGATTTCTGCCAGCCTCTGTCGCTTTTCTGCAAAGCAAAAATTCCTTAAGCAAATTCACTCAAAGCTCACACTGGCTATAATAACCAGAGGTTGGAAGTTGACAATCAAACTCCTTAATCAGTAATTAAGCATATAGTCTTAATATTAGCACATTAACACATCAGCAGTTCCTCATGTAATCACAAAACAACAGTAGATAACAGTAGACCAAAGCATGCACTTGTCACAGCAGATTATGAACACCTGAAGCCTCTCCTGCTGTCATAAATCTACAGTAGATAACAGTTGAACAAGGCGTGCATAGTCTCAGTGTCTACGGTCAATGCTCCCACTCAGGGATCTTAACCACAGTGAGCTTGTTACTGCATTCATAATTACAGCACAGCACTTCTAAGTAGAAAATAAGACACATCTCGGTAATATTCAAAGATTAAGAAGTAAGTAAGAAGTAAGTAAGGACAATTAATAATATGTAATTAATGATTAGTACTAATTAAGGATACTAAAATGATCAAAAATGATGACCTGTCCTCTGCTGATCATGCTACTTTCACCAAAAACCTGACTTTGTGGAATAAGCTGGTGTCTTTTGTGCTGTGTGCTAAAGACAGGACATTCCTACTGTGATGGACTATGTTTATGTATGTTTTGTAACACAATTTACACTAATTCTGCTTCTACATTTTAACTTTGCTGGTGTTTTTGATGATGCCTTGCTGTGCTCATTCTGCTCCCAGAGCACACGTGCCAGCTTACACACACATGTGCTACTGCCTCTGGGCAGTTAGATACAGAGAGGACCACACACACTCAGAGCTATAGAGTCTTAACACTGTGATCTTAACTTTACAAAATAACTCTCTAAATGATGACAATAGCTATAGAGTTTTGACACTGTAATCCTAACTTTACACTCTAAAATAATACTTTAAATGATGCCAATGCAGACCACCTTTGCTCTACCAATTAATGATAACAATTAATGATAACAATTTAGGCTGTAATGTTCTAAAATAATTCTCAACACCACATGAAACAAACCACTTTTTTTTCACCAACGTGGCAAAAATCAGGAACATCCTGTCTGAAAATTATGCAAATAAAACTAGTCCACGCATTTATTACTTCTAGGCTGGATTACTGCAATTCCTTATCCCAGGCTGGAGGACTTCTTGGGTCTTCCTTTCTGTATGGTTAGACTGTGGTCACCCTTCGGGGAGGATCTGTTTCTGTTGTCCAATATTCAGCAAACTTGATATGTTTGAACTCATGAAGATTCAGAGCCGTGTCAGCCAACCTCCAGTGCTAAGAATGCAACTGTCACTCCCCCAAAGCATGTGTGGAGGCAAGGGCCCGTTCAACGCTGCTTGCAAGTTTAATTATATTATATTTAATTATATCAGTCCTATTATGATTATCATTAATATTTTCATTGATATCTGTAAATGCTCTGTATTTGTGTAGCGCCTTTCTAGTCTTTTCGACCACTCAAAGCGCTTTTACACTACATCTGCATTCACCATTCACACACATTCATACACTGAGCCTAAGTGCTCAAACAGAAATTAACATTCACACACATTCATACACTGGTGGAACAGCCGCCAGGGGCAATTCGGGGTTCTGTATTCGGGGGAACCCGCGCTACCTCCTGAGCCACCCTCTGTACCACTGCTACCATTACTGTATGTGGCTCCTTCTCTCTCGGTCTCACAACCCAACTGGCCGAGGCAGATGGCTGCACACTCTGAATCTAGGTTCTACTAGTTTTCTACCTGTTAAATGTGCTTGCTCATGGGGAGAATTGTTGGGTAATATATTAAATAATAATATGATAAATATTACAAAGAGTATGGTCTAGACCTGCTCTATTTAAAAAGTGCAATGAGATCACTTCTGTTATAAATTGGTGCTATATAAGTAAAATTAAATTGAATTGAATCTGCTGAATCTGTAGTCTGTTTTAAGTGACTGCTGAAAACTGATTTCTACAGGTTAGCCTTTTTTTAAAGACCTGCCTGTTTTCCTTGAATATTCTTTATTTTGGTCCTTTATTTTAATCTTTGTAATGCATCATGCATTATATATGTGTAAGTATATATGGTTGTATGTTTGAATGGATTTATGTACATGTTGATGAATGGATGGTTGGATTTTGTGTGGATGGATGTACGTGTGGACTTATGGATGGATGGATGTATCAAGGTATCAAGATAATTTATTATTTCATTTATTATACAACACAAGGTTGTACAACAAAATTAAAGTTTGTAATTCCTTCATGCCACACAAAAAATCTGACATTTGGAAAACGGTGTTCATCCACTTTGACTGGATTTGCCTCCTCAATTGCAATTGCTTGCTCCAGGAGGAGGGATGACAAGCCGAAACAACCGCAGTGCTGTCACCAGATCTTGATTGGCCCGCTCCATCTGCTTGTTGGTCTGCGGTCAGTAACCTGTGGAGAGGCTGGAGGTAGATGAGAACGCTTGCTGAAGGCACAGATGGAGCAGGCGGCCACACAAGCAAACGTATCCGTAGACATGGATGGGCACCAAATGTCGTCGTATAAGGAAGAAGGTGCGGTGAAGATACTCAATATGTCCCAAAGGCATATTAAACGCTGTATTCCACTCATCTCCCTCCCAGGAACCATGGCTGCTGTTGGGAGCGAGTGCAGACAGAAGGGAAAATGGCAAAAAAGTAATAACTGTGGACTACTCAAATTGTGGGTTATGGCGCTTAAGACATGTTAGTCCTAACACTACTGGAGAACAGGGGGAGGATATAACCAGAAACTTAATGGAGAGTCTTCCATCCAGCGTGTTAACATCTGAAGCCTCACGTAAAGCCTAGTGCAGACTACACAACTTTCAGCGTCAGCATGTCGCTGTGCTGTTCAGACTAAACGACTCACACACTACACGAGCTGATGACTCTGTCACCTGATGTCTCTATCTGGTCTTCAAAGCATGTTTTGTCAGAAAACACATGCGAGAAATGACACGGGAAATGACGCGAAACTATGTGCGAAACAGGAGGTGTTTATTGTTATAAAGACATAGAAAATGGGTGAAAGAATAGATTAGCACACACGGGCAGCAGGGATTGTCTGTGCTACAGAGAGAGTTGGAGGTGCGAAAAATATTTTGTAATGAAAAAAAGCTGTCTGCTCTGCCAGCTGCCTGCTCACACTGATTAGTGTATCTTGATGTTGAGTCGGCCAACAGCTCCAGATATTTATCATGCTAGATATCTGTCTGGCGTTGGCCATGCGTTGGCGAGCCTTGTTGAGTAGTTCATATTTGCAAGCGGCGATCAGTCGCTGATTTGCCCCCGGTCACAGCCTGTCTGTCGGCAAGCTCGGTGACCTGCAAATTGAGCTTCAAAATCATGTGGTGTGAACTAGGCTTTAGGGTTCCACGGGATGCTAAGCTGAGTAACTACAGAGGAATCTATGATCACACCTGAATCTGACGAGGACTAGCAGAGGCATAGTAATGTTAGTACACAGCACTGAAGTCTCCATGTTTAGAAGGGGTTAATGATACGGTGGGGGAATGGCTCATCAGGACCCCTTCATTCACACTGATGTGCTGGAGCTGTTGGCAGTAAGGAACAGGAAATTGGAAGGTGACCCTTTTTTTTCCATATTGACCCTTTTAACCCCTGGCTGGCACTCTGAGGGGGTGAGATGTAAATATAACAAGGTAACAAGCTATCTGAAACCTCACATGCATGTGCCGGTGTAAACGTGAAGCTGATTGCCTACTCCGCAGTTGCAAAAGATTTGTCGAAAGGAGAAAGTAATACTAGAGATTATAAAATTGTTAGGAGCACAGACAAGGACTTTTAAGAGGCTTAAGAGTTTCTTTAGTAGAGGAGAAAATGGCAGAAAGACGAAGAGGGAGAAGAAATGTGTTGCAGACAATGGATGACAGTTATAGATTAGATCGTGCAGGGATCATGTTTGTGACTGATCTTATTAGAGACGCGCTAACATCTCTGGTACAGCGCAGGAATGCCATAGCGCCAGAAATGAAAGTAATCACTACATTACGATATTTGGCAACTGGGAAAATGCAACAATGTTGATTTGGGTCTGTCACAACCTTCTGTAAGCAGAGTGATCACACAATTACAGCACTTTCAGAACCTATTATTGTGTCTCAGTTCATTTTGTTTCCACTGGACATTCCCACCTTGCAGGCTCAAAACTGCATCTATGAATATAGCAGGCTTCCCTGGTGTTGTCGGAGTAATTGATGGAAACCGCATCCGAATCATTGCACCGTTGGAAGACACGGACAATCATGTTAATAGAAACAGGTTCCACAGCATAAACGTTCAAGTTGTTTTCAGTGCAGATTATAGGATTGTAGACATTGTTGCAAAATGGCCCAGCGCAACACATGATGCCAGGATACTGGCGGAGAGTGGCCTGAGACATCTGTTTGAATGATGTCGTATTCCAGCAAATTGCCACTTGTTAGGGGACAGTGGTTATCCTTGTAAACCATGGCTCCTCACACCTTACCCTCAGTCCTGACCAGGGGTCACAGCGAAATTACAACAGGTAACAGTGACAACATACAATTGTGTGTGGACTTCAAATTTAGAGAACAACAAATGTGTTGCAGTAGTATTTGTAGGCTACTCTACTTCCCATAAATAACCTACCATTATGTTATATCAACTAAATTCTGTTCATTTTCATTAACTCACAGAGCTCACAAGAAAACACGAGCTGTAGTTGAACGGGTTATTGGTCAACTAAAAAGGCGCTTTCACATTTTGGATGGAGAGGTGCGACCGGCACCAGGAAAGGTCTACAAAGTGATAACAGCCTGTGCAGTGCTTCATAACATCTGTAAAGCTAGACAAATTGCAGACCCTCCCACGTACAATCGGTCTGATGAAGAGGATGATGAAGAATACCCTCCACAAGGGAGAGATCTGTCCCAAAGTGGGAATCTTTACAGAACCCAGTTGACTAATTTGCATTTCATGTAAGTGACAGTGAATGTAATATAAAAATCGTGACTAAACAGACACACCTTAGCCAACATTTTCATTAGAAAGATGTTATGAAGACACAAAAAAATTATTTGTTATTAGTTTTATTTGAGTAGCTCAGTTTTTAGTTTGTAGTACTCCTCCTGTAGATGGAGTACTTTTTTCTGCTGCTTTAGGACATCCATCTCTATCTCAGCAGCAGAAGGCAGGGAATGAGGTGCTTTGGGCTGAGGGTCGCCCATTTGCGATGTCGATGGTCCGCCTTCCTCTGCTGAAGGCTCTGTGCTACTGAAAGGAGAAAACATTTAATCTCTGTTGTTTAAAATAAATTTAGGCCAATTAGTTTTTTTTTCAGTTCATAGAATGCCAGATATAAATATGAGAAATGGCCTTGCCTATGTTAAATAAAAATGTGTCTTTATATTGCGTTACTTGGCTGTTGGTTTATTAAAATGACCATTTTTGCAGTTCCACCAGCTGAATCACTGAGCTGTCTGTGCCCTCCTTCAAACCGGTAATATTTGTTTCTGAGTGACCAAAGATGTTGAACACGGTTTGGGCTACTTGGGACAGCTGTTTAGCAGGTGCCCCCCTTCCCCAAGAAAACAATACAGTGGACCACATGCACAGTATACATATAATTGTTTGAGATAAGTTTGCCAGCGGTTTAAAAAAAAAGTGTTAGAGCACTCACCTGTGTGTGATGACTCCCGCTTGTGTGCTGCAGTTTCCTCTCTGGCTTTTGATTGCAACACGTACTAGCATTTCTCGCAGTCTTCCCTGGTGCGCACAAGCAGGGGGAATGAACCGTTAATAGTTCGTGCTATACACTCCCACGTCTGCTTCTTGCCCCGTGCTGTGACACCCGGCCCGAATTTTCCTTTTAGAATGGCCTTGTGTTCATCCACTAACTGGGCTAACGGTAAACACTGTTCCTCTGTCCAGTTGGGCTTTCTCACCCTTCTTGGTTTTGATTCCATGTTTGATACATTAAAACCAACATTCAAACCACCACTTAAATAGACATGCCAGCAATCAGTGTCATTGGAAAGAGTGGAACAATTTTTATCATTCTAAGCCAATCAAATACCTGATAGGAAATTAACAGCATGGTAAATAAAAAACAGGATTTATATACACATATATTGTGTATGTGTGTGTGTGTGTGAGAACGGTCAAATAGGAAATATTATGGATGTAATTTCCAAAGTGAAGGCTTAGAATAGAAGCTATACTTAAAATCACTCTTTTTTTCCTTCTTGGACAACCAACCAATCAGTCTTCAAAAGATTGTGTCATACATAGCAACGGGGTCAACCCCACCTCCTCATTAAGATGAAAGTTTGTCTTTTCCTTGCTCAGAGTTGCTCTCAGATCAGTCCCTGATCGCTCTTCAGCTAAGACTCCTACATAAAAGTTTTTAAGCTAAATTAAGAGTTTTTTGAGAGGATTCTTAGAATCTTTATGAATGCGGGCCCAGATTCGTAAACAAGGTGGAGTCAGAGCTGGGTTGACTATTTACTGCATTGTTGGAGGTAAATATCATTTGTCAGGTATTTAGCAGATATGTTTTTGTAGTATGTGTTAAATAACTGAACTAATTAAATTCTTGTAATTTTAGGGTTGTATAGCCACTGCTGTTTTGCCTGCCTGATCAGCGGCTGCTATTCGTGCTTGAATTCTTATTTTATTAGATTTATTACGGGTGGATGGGCCCCTGTGAATGTGTTTGCCAACTGCTAAGGGTGTGGCTGTTTTCCCTTTTTTGGCTGTACGATTTCCCTCAGCTTGTTAGCCATTTCTTCCCCTTTTTAGTGTTCTGCCAGACGGACAGGGTGGTGGATTGTGGGAACCCCTTTCCCCTTCACTGCATGTGGTAGTGTGTATGACAGCTGTGTGCGCATGCTTAACTTGGTTTTACAGTGTGGAGTTTGTGTGTATCTTGCTGTGCTTAGGTGGCTGCGCACCAGTGTGAATGGTGGTGTCAAAGTACCTGGGTGGCCCACAGGTAACGCCCCTGCAGGTCTGGCTCCTGTAGAAGCTAAGGTGTTTTTAACCGTGTGCTTTTATCCCTTAGCATTTCTGGCAGTATCTACATCTTATCTGTTTTTATTGTTTGCGCTTGTGCAGCGAATAAAATTGCCCAAAGCCTGATTTCTTCATATAGCTATACAAAAGTTTCTCCGCATCACCGCAGCAAACATAAAGGCAGCCTATAAAACAGTCTGTGGGATGTCCTACAGATGGTGATGTAACTGATTGGTCAGTAGGCGGTGTTTTCTGGGACATAACCTGCTCAGGTGTTGTGCCGAATTCTGCCTGCCTGCCGAGAATTGCACGCACCTCGCTGGTGGAAACGGACATTTATGCTTAGAAAAGAGGTGGATGCAAATCTCAACAGGTAGCCTACAACATTTGATCTGCCGAATTATGCACCCACCTCTTTAGGTCCTTTTTAGACACTTTGCTGTGCTCATTGATCAAACGGCATTATCACCACATAAATTTACTGAATGTCTGTGACCATAAAGTCCGTTCACATTAGCTTGAGCACCAACCAAGTTTTTCCTTGACATTTCCACAGCTACATAAAGTGAAAACATAGTCCACAAAGTTTTTAGGTGGCTCCCTCTCAAAACAACCCATCCCAAAGGGCAGATAAGGGACCCCGCACTGAATGCCCAAACATCAAATCGTCAGGGTTAAAACCCGTATACTCCTGGACCACCTCTCTAGTAGGGGTGGGAATCACCAGAGGCCCCACGATACGATACTATCATGATATATTGATGAGATATTGCGATTCGATTTTATCACGATTTTAAATATATTAAGATATATTGCAATTTATTTTTTTTTTTTTCCAACTTCCAATTAGGTCCCTACAGTCAAACTTCGTCAACATCTGTTTATCTAAAAAGATACATTTCTCTGTTTGTTCATATCACTTTTTCAGTCCTCTATATGGTCCTGTTAAGTTTTCTAGTGGACTAAAAAAGGTAGTGAAAATAGATTTTATTATTCTAGTACCAAAAAGTTAAAATTCCGGTCTGCAATTTATATACTAAAATATTGATACTTGGTGTCCGTGTATCGATACAGTATTGCCATGGCAAATATCACGATACTGTGCTGTATCGATTTCTTTCCCCCCACCCCTGCTCTCTAGCTGCCACAAGAGCCAGGGCAGTCCCTCCTCCCAGTCCTTCCACATCTCCATACCATATGCACACAGCATTGACTTCAACGTTTGATGGAATCTTTCAACTGTCCCCTGGTTCTGTGCATGGTACGCTGCTTCACGGTTATACTTAAGCCCCAACTGCTGCTGGATCTGTTTGATCATATGGGAAGTCAAGTTAGAACACTGGCCAGTCAGAATTACATGTGGGGTCCCAAAAGTAGAGATAAACTGAGTTAAAGCTCTGACTACTTGCTTCACTGAAATAGAACGTAGGGGAAATGCGACAGGATAACCTGTAGCTTGACACATTATAGTTAACATGAAGGCACAACCGGACTTTGACGGAGGCAAAGATATATGATTACCTGATGAAACGGTTGGCTAATCTCTAAACAGATAGAGATGAATCGGCCTTCTGGCTATTCACCCAATCCTCCCTTGAAAAAGAAGGAGGAAGTTCAGGTAATGGGACCAGTAAACCACTTTCATCTCGCACCCCACGTTCTACTGGCTGGGAAAAAACTACAGGTGATGGTACGTTCACCCACACAACACTGCCAGCTAGGTCATTGCCCAAAATCATATGTACATCATCAATTGGCAACACGGATACACCCCTACAGCCACAACTCCCTGCACCAGATTACAGTCCAGCACTATTTTATGACGCGGAATCAAAACCCATTTCCATCCTGGTCATCAGGACAAGATCCCCTGTCTCCATCTCTGTGGAAAAAGGCAGCGCTGACTCAAAAATAAAGGACTATTTAGCTGCTGTATCACGCAACATCTTAATTGGAACATGCCTGTCACTGCCGACTAATGACACCATAGCATCAGTGATGAAAGGTTCAAACCCAGAACCGACAGTTGAGGTAACACAAGCTCTCTTGTATGGTGCAACACCTGGGCATACACTCAGGTCCCCAGCTGACAGTGTACTCACGGCAACAGTAGAACACCACATTACTGGAGCATGAAAGGACAAATTATGTTTCTCTGTTGATTTTAACAAAGGGCACTGGTCCTTACAATGACCTTCCCCGTGGCAGTAGTTACACAACCCAGCTCGCCCAGCCCCTGCAGGCTCATGGGAGGGAGCTGATTTTACAATACTGCTGTAAGAATTAACAGGGTTGTTGGCACCTATCCACCCCACCACGGCCACATAGTCCAAATTAACCTCACAACAAATTGCCGAATAAGTCTCCTGCGCCCTCCCAGTGAGGACACACTGAAGCAAAAGGACCTTGTCTGAGTCCGCCCAGCACCTTGCCTCCACCACGCGTTCAAACAAAATAAAAAAATGTATCAGGGTCATGCTCATTAAATTTCGGCACCAGACGCAAATCCGAAATAATAAACACTACCTGACCTAGAGCTAACAAGATCAAACTCCTGAGAAGAAAGCCTGCCTTCCCTAATCAGTTGTAATTTGGACTGTTCTATGTCCAATCTCATCCTCTGTGTTATTCCGAATCTTTTCTAATTCAAGTAGCTTCTCAACCTCAAGCTGCCTTTCCCTCTCTCTATCCTGCTGACGAAGTTTGTCCATTTCCAATTGCATCACAAAAATCTCCATTTGCTGTTCGAATGACAAACCCGGCATTTTAACCATCTCTGGTGGTAACACCAGCACAGACATAGGCTCCTCTGCAGCCAGATCACTTTTCTGCAAGACCCCCTGCTCACACAAAGATGACAATATTACCTTTTTAATGTCCCCCTTAGGACCACTCCCTGATTCAACAACGCCGTAATGATCTGCTATCTTCACCAATTGCTCCTTCTTACAACCATTGATGAATGCCACCGTAGGCGCACCAAAAAACAAAGTCAAAGAGCCATAAATGCAACTTACCAATCAGACAGTAATGTTAACTACAGACACACAAAACCCCAACAGGAACACTTCCCCCTGACTGCACCCCTAGTCTTCATGTGGCTTATGGTGGGTATTTACGCACGCAAAACCAGCGGACTTGCAGAGCATCGTGCATGCAGGCACCCCACAAAATCACGAGGATGTGCCCCCGAGACAGCTTGTCTGAAAACAGCTGACACTAACCACGTCACCACAACTCTGTGAAACAAAAAACTGACGCAACCCAAAAGGGGAAACGCCACTTATACCTAATGGGGAAATATTCCTGTCAAAGTGTATGAAAAATAGTCACTACTCACCCTCTGATCAGCACACAAAAACCTTATACCTGTAAGGCACTAGGGCTCCCTAAAAACCCAATACACATGAAGCTTCTCCTAAGACAAAGCACAAAATGACTAATCAGCAGTGTAGTGACACCACGCACCCTGATGCACAAAACAAGTTTTACTGCACTATCCTTTAGATGAGCCCCCATTTGTTATGACCTGGCTCAGAAGGTCACAACAAAAGTGAGACACACCATGGTAAACAGTTAACAACATAATAATAATAATGATAATAATAATAATAATAATAATAATAATAATAATAATAATAATCTTTATTTGTAGAGCACTTTTCAAAAACAAGTTACAAAGTGCTTTAACAAAAAAAATACAAGATAAAAGCATGAAAACATTGAAAAGACTAAAATACACGTTTAAGATAAATATAAAATAAGTAAAATAGAATAAAATAAAAGGGATAAAATAAAGTCAAATAAGATCGGGAAAGGCTCTCCTATAAAAGTATGTTTTAAGAAGGGACTTAAAAGAATTCACTGACTCAGCCGACCTGATTTCCTCGGGCAGGCTGTTCCAGAGCCTCGGGGCCCTGACAGCAAACGCTCTGTCCCCTTTAGTTTCAGTCGAGACTCTGGACCAGACAACAGACCTCTGCCCGAGGATCTCAAGGTACGTGCTGGTGCGTATGGGACTAAAAGGTCAGAAATATAACAAGGCGAGAGGCCATGAAGAGCTTTAAAAGTGATCAATAGAATTTTAAAGTCAATTCTAAAACATACTGGGAGCCAGTGTAATAAAGCTAAAATAGGAGTAATGTGGTCATATTTCTTTGTTCTGGTTAAAAGCCTGGCAGCTGAGTTCTGGACAGTCTGGAATCGATCAATAGATTTTTCGGTTAAACAGGTGAAAAGGCCGTTGCAATAATCCAGGCGTGATGAGATGAAGGTAAAAGATAAAATGGTCTCGGTGTCCTTAAAAGTTAACATAGATCGAATTTTAGCTATATTTCTAAGTTGATAAAAACGTGATTGAACAAGCTTTGTGAATAAGCATGGAGGATGTTAGACGAGACAAATCACTTTGACACATTCTGATGCAAGCGCAGAAAAAATCAAGTTAGGCTGGTTTGAATATGCAGGGTTAGGGGTTAGCGAAATCCTGGAGGGACTGTTTAATGATTTAACTATAATTCTAAAGTCAAAAAGATCAAATCTACATTAGCAGTTTTCACTTATTTGATTTCAAAAAATGTCCCAAAACATCACAACTTTTATCGCAATGTTTTAGAAAAGCTGCTGCAAAATCAAGCATTTTAGGCCACTACATACATAAAAAGGGGAGAACAAGAGAGAGGGAGAGAGATGGGAAGATCAAAGGAAGTGAGAAAAAGATTAAACTGTTTTTCGCAGTTTTTATCAGTTTTTTACAGTTTCTCCCCTTCCCACCCGGAGTACGAACACAGTCACCAATAAAGCGAGCTGATGAATTGGTTCACTTTCAGCTCTATGGTGTTTGTGGTGGAATGATCCGTCATTTAGTACACCTGACCTGATGTTATCAGAGAGTACAGAGAAAACAGAGGAGAGAGCGATGAAGAGATGAATGAGACCATAACAAATCCATAGCCAATATTTCCACATCACTGAGTCTGGCTGTTTCCATTTGAACGATAAACACACACACACACACACATACAGTACATGGCAGCACTCTCTGTGGATAAAGCATCGGTTACAAAACTGGGTGTTGCATTAAATGTGTTGGTCAAGGAAGTTCCCTACACATGGCCAGGACACAACATGAACATGCATCATAATCAGTATATTGAAACAGTATTGAGTTTCATAGCCACAATGTTTAGGATTTTAGTGTCAGTTTGTTCCTGCTGTCTCAGACCTGCAAGAAGACAAAGGACTACATTTGCAAATTAAAGTATCTTACTAATTGGTAACAGCCAGCTTTGCTCTTTGTTCTGGGTAGGTGCCTAGAAGAACTCAGGTGCAACAACCAATTGACAAACCACCATTAGACTTTTATAGGCTGAGGAAGCTGTCAGTTGAGCAAACACCATCCAACACATGCTTCTTTTAAAATTTTAAAAACCTCTAAATAAAAAATTATTCTCAAAAATCACCACCAAGACACACATTAAATAAGAGTCTACTGCAGCCACCCTAGCGCCTCTGTGAGGCTATATGCTGCGGTGCTTGAACATCAACATGCTAACAAATGACAATGTTGATGTTCTTTTGTTAAGCGATGTTTACTCTCATCACTGTTGTAAGTTTAGTATGCTAGAATGCAAACATTTGCTAATTAGCACAAAACAAAAAGTACAGTTAAGCTTGATGGGCATATCATTAGTCTTCTGGGTATTTGGTCATAACAAGTAACCTTGTCCACTAATATACCAGAAAACCCACCACAAAATTACAAAATACTCCAAAATGCCATTATTTTTTCTCTAGTTTAACCCTCAGGCAGGGAAGGACCAAGGGGCCCTAAGGGCAAAATTTGTGATTGTTACTTAATTAAGCACAACTTTATTTAGTAAAATGCACCATGCAAGTGCAATAGAACTGAACATTGAAATAATCTCTTAAAATGAGATTTTAACTCAGGGTACCAAGATGGATTCTCAATATGAGGTAGGTAAGGTGTTGCCTTAAAGGCTCCGGCAGACTACACAACTTTCAGCGTCAGCCGATCATTGTGCTGTTCACACTACGTGACTGATCGGTGATAGGGGGTCACACACTACACGAGTTGACAGCGGCTCTGTCACCCGATGCTGGTCTCCAAAACATGTTTTGTCAAGAAAACACACGTGAAACGTGAAATGACGCGAACCCACAGAGAGAGCTGGAGGTGAGTAAAAAGTGTTTTGCAGTGAAAAAGTAGCTGCCTGCTCTCATTGGCTGGATGTGGATGTCGAGTCGGCCACCTCCTTCAGATATGTGGACATTGGCGATGTGTCAGTGATGCGTCAGGGAGCCGTTTTGATGGGTTGCTGAGTAGTTCACACATAACAACTGGCGACTACCGATTGATCGCTGATTTACCCCTGATCTCACCGACCGGCAAATTGTGTTTAAAATCGTATAGTGTGAGCTAGGCTTAAGGCCCCCATCATTTCAATTTGCACTACTGTAGAGGTGCAAACATGCAGAAAATACATTTGCAATTGTTAATTAAATCATCCCAAATCAATTTGCTACTCAGCGAAGCTGGAGCTTCTGAGGCCCCTGATGGCCATAAAAAACTTTGAACACATTTCAAAATCTAGTGGACAGATTTCTAAGGGGATAAAGCTTTGTGATTTTGATTACTCCATGACCTTTTGTCTGATGCCACCCTCAGGATACACAATCCTCGACCCCTGTACTGGTATCTCTCCAAGAATTGCTAAATTGTGCTTCCATTGCAGCCTGTAGAGGCCACTTGCAGTGGTTTATGCTGGGTGTCTTAATTTTGTCTAGAAGTAGATTTAAGGATTGCAACTAACAATGACACTGCTACTTGCTCCCTACAAGGTCACAGTCACTGTTGGGCCAAACATCCACCTTGTCCGTTCTCACAATCTGCTCTCCCACACATCTGCCCAATACACGCATGTCATGGAATAGTAGATTTTGACTATATTTAGCAGCATGACTTTTAAATTAGTATTGACACACATTACTCCACATACACACAAACTGAAAGTAAGGCCTTGTCAATCATTCATGACTTATGAGCTGGCCTTGAGCAGTCTCTTTCACTTCCTTGTTTTGAAGCTGTGGATTCCCCTCATGACACAAACAGCTTCTGTTTATGGAGGAGACATGATTTCAAACATAAAAACATAAAACTTGCAAACTTAACTCCATTTAAGGCAAATAAAAGTTTGACGCATTTTGTGTTTTGTATTCCCACGGACATACAGCCATTATTTATGTACTCCATGATGACAAGTTCAGCAGTATTGGACATTGAGCAAGAATTTTATTAGGGTCTTTGAAGTGACATTGCCCCTGACCTGCCAGTGGAGGATCTTGATCAGACTCTAAACCACCTATTAAGGCTCATGTGTTCTCTATGTCCCTTTTAGAATTCAGTATGCTTATGATGGAGGAGTTCATACAATGTGTCCTCCCATACATGTCATGTCATGTTTATATCGGTTCCAGAAGGCCCCACTAGAAAGCAGGGCAACAAGCCTGCCATTATAGCATCCTCCTGCAGCACCACACTGCCTCCCTAATCTCCATAAATTCTGGATATTGGAAAGTTATTTTAAAAAAAGCTGTCAAACAATCTGACAAGCACTTCACATTTAACATACTGAACAAACAGAAAGGCACCCCACAAACATCGCTATATAGCAAGGTGTGTGGCCATCTGTGTGGGGTTGGACTGAAGTGTAGACTGAAAGGTTTTGTTTCAGGCACAACTTGCCCTTTCCCATGATGGTCCAGTTCAGCCTCTGCAGTATTGCACACACTGGGCCAATCTGATCATCAATTTCACATCCAGTCAGTTTAGGACGCTGGAAACTAGTTTGTCCAGCGTGTCATCCAACCACGTTTGACTGCAAAATTGTTTAAAATAGTTGTTAGCCAAGAAATAGTTTGATCACTCATTACTATTATCATTATTGCATTAGTGTTTTAAATCAAATAATCACTTCCACAGCCTGTACAGGTTCCCCGACTACACAATTGGCCCTCTATGTATGGATTTATGCTTTAATGACTGTATTATTGTGATCACAGGAAGTGATTCACTGCAGACATTTGTGTGCATGTGTTTCAAGCCTTTGTGTGGTAGGGACATTATTCAGATATTATTCTGTATTATCTATTCAATAATTGAGCCTCCATCTCTGAAAGATCATAATATCTATTTCCGCTCTGAGTCATGATCTGTCCACATACAGTACACACACACACACACACACACACACACACACAGATGAGCTCAGAAAGCATCCTAACAACCGCTATACAAACACATACTGTGTTTTCCCCTCCCTGTCCCTCCTCCTGTATCACTCCCATGTTTTTTCAAGTCATTAGCACATCTCTCTGACGCTTCCTTGTTTTTGTGTTCCTCTGGCCTCCTTTGCTCTTCCCACTGTAGCCTAATCATTACAGAAATCTTGATGTTTTTTTATGATCTTCAGGACCAAGAGCTTGGACCATTACATTACTTTTGCAATTTTTTTTTGTAATTGGTACAACCTGAATTTGCCTATTGTGTTTAATCCCACTGGTCTGATCATCCATTAAATTCACAATTGCTAAGAATGATTTTCACATTTTCACAATTCTGCCTTGCTGCATTTGTCTTATTTTCTTTGGTTGCTAATTCAGAACAACCCCAGTTAGAATGCATTGGAAAAACAAGGTCTAAAGTATCTAGTTTCCCATGAAGGCAAAAATGTTCATTGCACCCCATAAAGAAAGTGTTGTGAAAGAACAAATAACATACTAATCTAATCTAATAATTATACCTATTAGGCTAAATGGATTGTTGTAACTTTTTTCGATATTTCTGTCTGTATCTCGGAGCTCTTTTAAGCCAGTGAGTTCAAAATGTGCTACAAACTAGTTACATGTGTCTGCTGTTAAATGATGTAAATGTTATCTCTGCAACCCAGACAGAAAATGCTGTTGTTGTTGTTTTTTCTCAAACACAAGGAGTGAAATGGTACAGTTCACCCCATGGCCTTTGTAACATACACTAGGGTGAAAAGTAACATTATCTAATAATGAATATGAGAAAAACATGATGTTGAAGCCTTTTAAAATAGCAATGGTCAATAGCATCCCTACATGTACAGCCAGGGTTTTGATTTGATTTGATATCACCATTGCACTAGGCAGACTGATACACGATCAGGCCGTGTTTTAATAATACATACCTTCTCTCTAAGACTGAACTCTCCCTGTGGCCTCCAGAATCAAATTCAAGTCACTAATGCTTGCATACAGAGTGACTACTGGGTCTGCACCCATCTACCTAAACTCCATAATACAAACTTACGTTCCTTCTCGGCTACGCTCCTCCATCGAACGGCGCCTGGCTCTGCCATCCCTTCACGCAAAGCAATCCCAGTCCCGACTATTCTCATCTGTGACACCACGATGGTGGAACGAGCTACCACACGCAATCAGAGCAGGGGCGTCCCTCTCTAACTTCAAGAAGCTCTTGAAAACTCATCTCTTCTGAGAACACTTTCTCTTATAACACCTCTAACTCCTAACCTCTAACATGCACTTCCTGTGCTCTTCTTCTTCTATCCCCTACAATGATTTTGTATTGATTGCACTTTTTTGTTAACTCTTACTTCCTTCCCTAGGTATCTACCCCATTGATGTGATATGTACTGTGAGCTCTTACTAGTCTTTATTGCTGCTCTTACTAGTATGTACTGTCAGTTGTTGTCTCTGTTGATTCTTGTTTGTTGTTCCTCAAATGTAAGTCGCTTTGGATAAAAATGTGTGCCAAATGAGTAAATGTAAATGTAAATACCCTAAGTAACTGTGTTAACATTTTTTCATTCACTTTTTGATACGGACCAAGATATTTTATGCGTCCTGGGGGGAAAATGAATGTCTGAACCAGTTTTTATTTGCAGTCAAAACATTTCAGTCAAAACCATGAATGTCAACATCATGGTAGCACAAGATGAAAAGTCAGATTATCACCAAAGTCTGTGAGATACATCATCTGGGAACAGTGGAGATCCACCAAATTTCATGGCAATCCATCCAAGGGGTACATTGCCATCTCCAAAACCATGCAGCTAGCATGGCACCAAAAGGTTTTGACTGGAATGCATTTACAATATGCACTCTTTTAACAGCTATATACTTATATACTTAAAACTTATAGGAAGGCCCTCCGTAATGCCAGAGCAGCGTACTACTCGTCATTAATAGAGGAAAATAGGAACAACCCCAGGTTTCTTTTCAGCACTGTAGCCAGGCTGACAGAGAGTCGCAGCTCTATTGAGCCAAGTATTCCCATAGCTCTCAGTAGTTACGATTTCATGAGCTTCTTTAATGATAAAATTCTAGCTATTAGAGACAAAATTCACCAAGACCTGCCCTCAATTGGCACCGACTTATCTCTTAACTCAGGAACCTTAGAAACAGCT
>NC_060163.1:1492001-1493308 GCF_021292245.1 Micropterus dolomieu | reverse complement strand
AGCACAAGATGAAAAGTCAGATTATCACCAAAGTCTGTGAGATACATCATCTGGGAACAGTGGAGATCCACCAAATTTCATGGCAATCCATCCAAGGGCTACATTGCCATCTCCAAAACCATGCAGCTAGCATGGCACCAAAAGGTTTTGACTGGAATGCATTTACAATATGCACTCTTTTAACAGCTATATACTTATATACTTAATATATATATTAAAGAATGCTTGTCTATCTGTTTTCTGATGTTACTCACTAATTTTGTGATGTAACATACAGGTCTAAACTTTATTGATTTTATCCTGCTTTGCTGCCGTGTGATATTTTCACACAGAAATCAAACCACCTTCTGCTGATGGCATGCAGTCAGTGTGAGTGCTCTGGGGGAAAGACAGCTTTGCTGCCTTTTGCGAGGTCAGTCATCTCAGGAATGTCCAACAGGAACCAGAGGACCAGGGATCCCCCTCACCTCTCCTCCGCTGTCATCCAGGCCACAAAGACCTGCGCAGGTCCCTGTCCATCCATTCACCCCTCCATCCTCTCATACGTCATCCATCCATCCATCCACCTGTCAGGCCGTGGCGGGACCCAGAACGGCCGACAGACGTGAGCTGCCGCCAGGTTGAGTCTTTTCTAACGAGGGCCCCTCTCGGAGCTGTCCAAGGGCCCCGTCGGAGCCTGGAGTGCCGTGCCAGCTCAATCTTAGTAGTGGACAAAGTGAAGAGAGCGGGAGCTGTCCCATCAGTCTCCATTATGGGACAGTGTTGTTGCTCCGCTGTCGTGTTCCTGTGGTACTCCAAGGGAGATGCTGTCTCATACATCATCAGGGAACAAAGGGCCTGGCCGGGGGTGGGGTGCTGGTGGGTAGAGGAGGTGGATCCTTCCTGCCCCTGAGACACCCATACACACACACTCTAACCCCCTCCTCAAGTTCCACAATCATTAGCCCTCCTCTGCAGGGGGTTCAAGATTATCTTCCAAAATGAGATCTTCCCTGTGACAACAGTAAGAACTTATCTCTGCGCAAAAATACTAATTCAGTTCTGTATGTGTTAAAGGATTATACTCAACTGGCAAACTGGGTTTCAGGTTACTCATCATGAGACATCTGTGTTATGTAGGGTTAAGACTGAGTTACAATATTTTGGGTAATGTTACTATATATTGAACATGTACATCAGTGATGCTGTGATTGAAACAGACTGCGTGTTGGGAGACCTGTATGGGAGACCTACGAGTGATCATCTGTGCATGGCCCATGGTGCATACTGATCAGCCAAAATGTTGGAACCCCCTCACAAGTCGCATA
>NC_060163.1:1483188-1491981 GCF_021292245.1 Micropterus dolomieu | reverse complement strand
AGCACAAGATGAAAAGTCAGATTATCACCAAAGTCTGTGAGATACATCATCTGGGAACAGTGGAGATCCACCAAATTTCATGGCAATCCATCCAAGGGCTACATTGCCATCTCCAAAACCATGCAGCTAGCATGGCACCAAAAGGTTTTGACTGGAATGCATTTACAATATGCACTCTTTTAACAGCTATATACTTATATACTTAATATATATATTAAAGAATGCTTGTCTATCTGTTTTCTGATGTTACTCACTAATTTTGTGATGTAACATACAGGTCTAAACTTTATTGATTTTATCCTGCTTTGCTGCCGTGTGATATTTTCACACAGAAATCAAACCACCTTCTGCTGATGGCATGCAGTCAGTGTGAGTGCTCTGGGGGAAAGACAGCTTTGCTGCCTTTTGCGAGGTCAGTCATCTCAGGAATGTCCAACAGGAACCAGAGGACCAGGGATCCCCCTCACCTCTCCTCCGCTGTCATCCAGGCCACAAAGACCTGCGCAGGTCCCTGTCCATCCATTCACCCCTCCATCCTCTCATACGTCATCCATCCATCCATCCACCTGTCAGGCCGTGGCGGGACCCAGAACGGCCGACAGACGTGAGCTGCCGCCAGGTTGAGTCTTTTCTAACGAGGGCCCCTCTCGGAGCTGTCCAAGGGCCCCGTCGGAGCCTGGAGTGCCGTGCCAGCTCAATCTTAGTAGTGGACAAAGTGAAGAGAGCGGGAGCTGTCCCATCAGTCTCCATTATGGGACAGTGTTGTTGCTCCGCTGTCGTGTTCCTGTGGTACTCCAAGGGAGATGCTGTCTCATACATCATCAGGGAACAAAGGGCCTGGCCGGGGGTGGGGTGCTGGTGGGTAGAGGAGGTGGATCCTTCCTGCCCCTGAGACACCCATACACACACACTCTAACCCCCTCCTCAAGTTCCACAATCATTAGCCCTCCTCTGCAGGGGGTTCAAGATTATCTTCCAAAATGAGATCTTCCCTGTGACAACAGTAAGAACTTATCTCTGCGCAAAAATACTAATTCAGTTCTGTATGTGTTAAAGGATTATACTCAACTGGCAAACTGGGTTTCAGGTTACTCATCATGAGACATCTGTGTTATGTAGGGTTAAGACTGAGTTACAATATTTTGGGTAATGTTACTATATATTGAACATGTACATCAGTGATGCTGTGATTGAAACAGACTGCGTGTTGGGAGACCTGTATGGGAGACCTACGAGTGATCATCTGTGCATGGCCCATGGTGCATACTGATCAGCCAAAATGTTGGAACCCCCTCACAAGTCGCATACAGCTGTTGTGTTCACTGCTGCTGGTTGACATGTAAGCCAACATCAAGCAGGAGTTCAGCAACCATCCAGTGTTTAACACTGAATATTGACAAGAGAAATTATCTTCCGTCATTACAAATATGATAAATATCCATTTTTGACTGAGATTAAGGCTCAAGGATGGCCACTTTTTGTAGCCACTGTGTATTAAGCACTCTAGGTGTGCTCTTTCAAGTGTACAGTTTGTGTAAGGAAAGGACAGATGTAGCAGGACAGTGTTAGAGAATATCCTCAGGCTGCTGACTGTGACAAGCAGAACATTAACATAGCAATGGGCAGCTCTCCTGTCACTACAGTAGCTCCAGCTAGCCCTCCCCCATTCACCGCTGACAGTTAAATGGTCAGAGTACGTCCAAAATAAGATGGCTAAATTTGGCTTTGTGTCCACGCTATACCAGTGCCTTTTGCTCCAGAGTGCCTACATCTGGCACCGCAAGCAGAACGTTTTAGTGTGCACAAGGAAAATGGTGCTTTTATCATTTTGATTATGATTTAGGCCTGGTTGAGGGTAAGTAGTAAATGTAGAAGTAAATTTAAGAAGACAATTTTTTGGAGCCTCATTGGTCATTTATTTTAAATTTCAATACTGTCACACAATACAGGTGTTGTCACTACAGCAATAGATTTACATCTTGGGCAATTCACTTAACGTCTGTGTTTCTGTGTACAGAGCTTGAGTCAGAATGTTCTTAGCCCAGATTAGGATATTTGTTGTTTGGAAGAACACAACAGAAAACAACTAAATCATTAAAACACAGTACAGGTGACCACAGAGAGCAGGTTTCATCCAGCTGACAGTCAGTCCCACTTTTGACAAGATGTTGGCTGTGATCCACAGTTTTGTTGAAAAATGGTAAACAGAAATAAACTATCATCACTGGAGCAGAGCTGAGGATGAATTAGAGTTTAAGAGGAAATCACACAATTTTACTCTTCGTGTTTAAAGGTGTTGGTGTTGAGTACTACTGCATATGTGAAAAAAAAAGTGGTCTAAAGTCTTTTGTGGCTCAACTGGAGGCTGTTGAAGTTGAATCTTGAGTTGGGGCTAATGGTCACAATGAAAACAACTACAGAATTCAAATCAGACTTGTCCCAACCTGGAAGGCTTATTTTAAACATGATATGTGAAAATGCCAGCATATTTATGGAGTGAAGGGCATGTCAGAAAAGGGCTTTAGATATGCACCAAAGTCAAAAAAGTTGCTCAGTACAACACAACCCTGCAGGCAAACAGCACACACCACCCTGAGACACAGGAGCCAGACAGTTTACACAAAGATAATAGTTTCTATCAAAGCAGCAACAGCAGTGACAAATGGGCTGGTTCCGCCCCATTGTTTTACACTTTACTCATGCTCCTGTGAGCCCTGATTGATAGAGATGCAGTTGATCAGTTGATGTTTTCATCAGCTTTGGTTGCTTTTTCCAAAACCAGTGTCAAATTCAGTAATAAACAAATAATTTGTTAATTATAAGTTGAATCATTAGCATTTGCTCTTTTTTAGCATCAGCCTGGTTTGGGCTGCGTTCAGACATACAACTATAGCAGTGTTTTGATGCCGTGCAGTCCAATATTCAGCAATGCACTTTACCAATAAAATATGGGCAACTGTGGTGTTTTACTCTCAAAACCTGCGCAGATAAAAAGTAGGCACTTGATACAAGCATACAAACGAGTATCTTCCAGTGGAAAACACGGCTTTTCTCTCCCACAGTTACACAAAGGACTTTCAGCTGCATATGACACCATTGACCATTACACCCTATTAAAGAGACTTAAACATTTAATAGGTATTAAAGGAACTAAGCTGGTTTAAGTTCTATTCATCAGATCGATCTCAGTTTGTACACTTTAACACTGAATCCTCAGTGCACGCCAAAGTTTGTCACGGAGTTCCACAAGGATCTGTGTTTGGACCTATACACCCTGCCTTCAGGATGTAAAAACCTGGAGGAATTTCTGAGTTATCTTTAACCAGGACCAAAATGATGCAGAAAAACTAGTTCACAAATGTGTAACTTTTAGGCTGGATTTCTGCAATTCCTTATTATAAGGCTGCTCAAAGAAGTCCCTTAAGACTCGCCAGGTGATCCAGACTGTAGGGAACGTGTACTGACTAGAACCAGGAAAAGAGATCATATTTCTCCTGTTTCAGCGCCCCTGCACTGACTCCCTGTCAAATCCAGAATAGAATTAAAATCCTTCTGCTGACTGAAAAAAAGACAAAAATTTAAATAATGTCATGCATCCATCCATACATACAAGCATAAAATTCATTACTCAATAACTGAATTAATTTAAAATGAAAATGAAAAATAATGTTACAAATATATAAAATAATATTTAAATCAAAAATAAAACTAATAAAACATTCAAAGACAATAATATAACAGATGTATCAGAGATGTTTTTCCTGTTTATCTGCATGTTTATCTGTATGCGTGTGTGTATGTGTGTCTGTAGCCTTGCCTGTCATCATTCCTAATCCAGAGATCTCAGCTGGCTGGTCAGGGGTCTACAGCCCAACCATGAAAGACACAGGGAACACAAAGAGAGTGATGAATGATATAGTAAAGGTGCAGTAAAACACAGTGTGGCTGGATCAGTTGGATAAGATGAGACCAATTCAAACAGAGGACATCCACAGCATCAGTTTCTCTCAACGTTACTGTCCTACTCCTACTCCTAACACCAACTCCAAAAAACACCAAAAGTCCATCACATGACATACAGATTTGCTCTTCAGTAGGATTGTGTTTAAGTTTAATGTCATATATACTTAGTTCCACACACTGTACATTAGTGTAAATGCAGTGAAAAAGATCTGCTCTGGCTGTCTCAGCCTCTAAGAATATGTGTGTATGTAAATTAATATCTTTTTCAGGAACACCCCGTTCACACTTCACACAGTGCCACATATTCACACCTGGTAGCTGCCCAGTACAACCACAGCTGATCTGTTGGAGCACCTCAAGTGCTACTTTTCCACTTTCCCCACCCAGATTTAACCTGTACAAGGGCTGCAGCAGTGACCTTCAACTACCCCCTTTTCTAACCTTTAGACCACCACTGAAGAAGAAATGTATAACATATATCCAAAGATAGTCCACAAAGAGTATTTAACACAAAAGTTTTGCTTTGTTGGAGAAACATGGAAAATGTAAATCTAGATCAGTGGTTCCCATATGTTTTCTGTCATGCAGTTTTTTACAAAAAATGTTTTTTAATCCTGGGCCCTACTTTTACTTACCTAATAGGTAATATGCTCCTGATGTTGATTTTAATGAAACTTTGTCTCAGTGGCAGCCTTAATAAAACCCACACATTAAACCAAGAGCAATGGAGAAAACATTAATCACACTGGTGAGGAGAACACAAGCATTGAGGATTTACACTTACAAAAAGATGCAAAGGTATGTGGGAGCTTTAAAGCTTATACAAACTGATTGACATGGAAATATACAGTAAATTATTTATTATGACGAACCAAAAATGTGTGTACATACACCTTTCTATAGCAGGTGGACAGAACAACACATCAAACGTGCGCATCTCATGATTCTGATGAGATTGGTTGTGTTGGCTCACAGTCCATGACAGACCTGCAAAATCCCCAGAATACCTCTGTCTGAAGACAGCAGCTTTTTGATAATAGGACCATCAGCATTGCATCTTCTCCCGCTGCTTCCAGTCAAGTTATGCAGACATTTATTTCAATGATGGCCTGATTCAATGAGGCCACAGGGGGCAACACATAAAAGACTCCTGATGTTTTCAACCATGGAACACATCGCAAAATAATGACAACTCTGATGATAGAGAACAGGCAGCATATTGACTGAACACAAAGGCCATGTTGACTGGCCACACTAAGTGATACATAAGCAGCTGTTATCATTGTCTCATTGTCTCAATATGCTGATTCCAGAGGACAGAGGAATGTGTGTGTGTGTGTGTGTGTGTGTGTGTGTGTGTGTGCGCACAAATGCTTGTTCAGTCACGCTTGTATATTTGTGCATACTTGAATGAGTGTGCACGTATGCACCTCTGTGCATGTTTGTATTTACATATACATATTGTATACTGTATGTGTCTGCCAAATGGGCATCATGTGCAACATGTGTCTGTATGTGTATGTGTTTGTATATTGCTCTTGCAAATTGCGGACAGCCAGAGAATCACTTGCTCCATTCAGAGTTCCTTGGCTACGGCTCTGAGGACGGCATGGCTTGCTTGACTTCTCTGCAATGTCAGTCATGCACATTTTAAACAGCCAGGGAATAATGTTGGCTTTATGTCAGAGGAGCAGCAGCAAATGCAAATAAGATCTCAGACAAACAGAGGCCTTTCCAACTGTGCCCTCAGTGAACGCATAATTCAAACAATATTGTTTTATGTAACTTAAACAGGGCTGGTGAGATTTTCAGTAGCCTAGCATAGCTTTGGAAACACTGGAGCATAGTCAGACAAAAAATTACTTACATTAGACGTATCAGTTGCCAAAAATGTTTGATTGAGCCTATAATCTGTTGTTTATTGATTGTCTTTGTCCATTGGCCTTATTGGGCACCACTGGGCTGGTAACCAGTGAGCCTTTAATCTACTGGCCTGCTGCTGGCCCCTCAATAATGTTGTGCTGTCTTTGGTTTAACTCACTTTGCACTGCCTCCTGCTGTTATTACACTTACAATATTTACCATTTTGTTACAACTGTTTTCATTTTATGAAACATTTTTTCAACCCATACTTAGCTTGCAGCTATGTGGGTCCCATTTAGGGCCATTCACATATCCAGATAAAATGCAGATGTAATGTCAAATGCTTTTGTTTACACATGGGCCCCATCCACACTACTGCATTTTTGTTTTAAAACAGAGACCTTTTGTTACTTTTGCACCTCCCGTCCAGACTAAAACAGCAAAATTAAAGATGAATGAAGAAGTTTGAAAACACTGCAATCCCCTGTTTTTGGTTTTAAAACTCCACGAAGTGTGTTTGTACAGACGGGCAAAAACGGAGGACTTTAGAAATGATGACACAAACGCTCACCTTTGGCTTTCTGATTAGATCTTTTAAGTCATGCAAAGCAGAAAAACGAAGCTACTGACAGAGTTTTTGATTTGGTATTTTTATTAAAATATTTTGAACTGTGCAAATAACACTTATAGGCTACACTTGTACTGTGCATGTCTCCGTATTTACTTTGTGACGACTCCCAGTCTGTTTTCCACCGCTACAATCTCTTTGTACTCCCGTGTTTCTTTCAGTAACAGTCCCAGCTCGTCATTAGTCCATGCAAAATAAAATCTGGTGTGGTTCTTTGTCTGCATTACTTTAGTCTTTTGCCAAATCTTCTGTAACTATGAAAGAGGGAGACCATCTGCTTCATGTTTACACAGGCATGCACATGCCCGGTGTATATGAACAGCCACTCGATGTGCGTATTCAGTCAATTTTTAAACAAAAATGGATTAGTGTGAATGGCGCCTTCGCCACATGTGTGTCCAAGAATTCTTCTGCCCACTCAGAAAGCCCAAATCTCAAAGAGCTCATAGTACCTTCTTACCCCACTAGAACTGTGGGTAGTTCTCCAAGATGTTTGGGCCAACCTACCTGCTGAGTTCCTTCAAAAAATATGTGCAAGTGTACCTAGAATGCTAGCTGTTTTGAAGGCAAAGGGTGGTCCCACCAAATACTGATTTGATAAAGATTTTTGTCTGTTCACTCAGTTTTCATTTTGTCAAATGATAAATATAATCTAATAACATGTCTCTTTTTGAAAGCATTCTTACTTTAAAGCATTTTTTTTTTTACACCTGCCTAAAACCTTTGTACCAAAGTACTGTATATATTTATATATTCATGATATTTATTTATCATATATAATTATATATATATATATATATAAGCAATTTAGGAGCATGTAATGTTAGAAAATTACACTGTTTTGGGATAGGTGCATTTTTGTCCCCCAAATTAAGTGCTTTTCCTAATGAAAATATCAGTATTGACTCTACTCACCTTGGTATTACTTGGAGAAATTTGTGGTGTTACCCATTACAATTTTAACTAACTTAATCCAATGAGCTGTGTCTACACCAATGACTCTAAGAAATGTTTCTTTGGCTAAAACTCCACTCCACAGTTCATAGACTACCTGTCTGTCTGACACGCTGGGATTTCAAATGGAAGAAAATTAGTTTACCACATGCCTTGTCTAATGAAGACAGGTCTCTAAGCAACATAGTCTCATCTTCTAGAGCAATGACACTGTGCTTGTGTCAACCAGTGTGTGTGTGTGTGTGTGTGTGTGTGTGTGTGTGTGTGTGTGTGTGTGTGTGTGTGTATAATGAACTGGCCTCATTATTTCTCAAGAGGATATTGCTTGCTTTGTGTCCCCCTCACTCGTCATGCAGAATGCTTCATACATAATGCAACACACACACAAATAAACTACTTGCACAAAAGATACACACATGTAAAGAGGTATTCGAACCTAAACCCACAACTGTGCCAACTGTTCAAGTGCAGTGCACGTGAACACACACAGACACAAGTACATATGTGATCAGTAAAGTACATTTGCTCAGAAAGTGTTCGTGCTGCGGGTGACTCAGCCCTGCGTTTTGTTGTAGGGTTAACCATGCTCAGTTCCTTTTGGTTCAAAAGGGAGTGACAGGCAGCGAACACTGTCATCGGATAGGTCAACACCTTTTTGGCTTCAAGGAGATTTGAAATATTTAATAACATTCACATCACACAAAAATATTTAACAGCCAATCTTTTACAGTTTATCCATAAATAGGCTAGTAATTGGACCTTGTTTTACCATCTCTACTGAACGACCGTGAGGCTTAGAACAACATTTTGAGGTTGCAATGCCCTGTGCCCTTACACAGATGGTAAGGCTTGTAATCTGAGCTGTACAACAAGTCCTCATCCCTCTTTGATTAAATAAAATGTTTGTCCTTGCCTTGACAAAAAAAGTTAAGTTCTCAGTGCTTTGGTCAACTTGGGTTGTTTTAATGTGTGCTTTGTAAATACATTTGACATGACTTGATTTGCACAGTCAATTTAATGTATTTGCATTCTGTAACTGTAATTGTTTTGACCCCAAACCACAAAAAAAGGATTTTTATTTATTTATGGATTAGTCCTTTAACTAATTCATTTTACTTGATATTGTCTGGTTCATTTCAGCACTGAGCTAGAGGCCTCTTAGCGGTCAGTGCCAAAAATAATTCTGTAGTCTCAAATTCTGATAAAAATCACTGGTTATAATTCTAAGCAACTGGAAATGGGAAGAATGTCGGGGGGCTGGGGCACAGGACGGGGACAGCTGCGGTGAGTTCAATGGCCTGTCTAGCCTTTCCCTCTTCAACGCTGTTCTAACCCCAGGACCTCTGGGAAATGTAGTCTCATTGAAATGTTGGCTATCTTATTTA
>NC_060163.1:1468323-1483088 GCF_021292245.1 Micropterus dolomieu | reverse complement strand
GAACGGTAAACAGAAATAAACTATATTCAATGATCAGTGGAGCAGTGCTGAGGATGAAGTAGAGTTTAAGAGTCTGATAGCTTGGGGAGAAAAGCTGCTCTGCAGTCTGGTGGTGCGGCAGCAGAAACTTCTATGTCTCTTCCCAGAAGGCAGCAGGGTGAACAGGCTGTAGCTGGGTGGGTACTGTCCTTTAGTATCCTTTGGGCTCTGCGCAGGCAACTCACCTCACCGATATGACTGATGCTCGGGAGATGGGTACCAATGATCTTCTGAGCAGTTTAATCACCCGCTGCAGAGCCCTCCGGTCCTGGCCCGTGCACATCCCATGCCAGTTATTTTTCCAGTCAGGATGCTTTCTATTGCTCCTCTGCAAAAGCTGACAAGAACTTGGCGTGGGAATTTGGCCTTCTTAAGCTTCCTCAAGAAATCCAGTCGTTTCTGAGCTTTCTTCACCAGTGTGGAGATGTGAGACGACCATGTCAGGTTCTCTGTGATGCTGATTCCCAGGAACCTGAAACTGTTCACCTGCTCCACCTCAGCTCATGTAGACAGGAGAGTGTGTCTTTATCTCCTGTTTCCTGAAATCAAAGATCAGCTCCTTAGTTTTGCTGACGTTGAGCAGTAGGCTGTTCTAAGATTATGAATTTCCTCCCGATGTGAACTCTCATCATTGTTTGAAATCCGGCCGATGATGGTGGTGTCATCCGCAAACTTCACCACAGAGTTCTCCCCAATGTCGGGGGCTGCAGTCGTGGGTGTACAGGGTGAACAGGAGGGGCTGAGCACACAGCCACGGGGGGCTCCGGTGATGAGCACTAGAGTGGAGGAGGTGACTCTGCCAATCCGAACTGACTGGGGTCTGTTTGTGAGGAAGTCCAATATCCGGTTGCAGAGTGTTGTATTTAAACCCAGAGTGCTGATTTTGCTGATCAGCTTCATGGGGGAGACTGTGTTGAAAGATGTTTTTTAAAAATGACACCCACCTTTCTCATATTCATGACTTGCAAAGTCTGAACTCAGCATTTACATGGGAACATATAAAGCAAAATGAACAGCTTACAGCACAGCCACACATTAACTGGAAACTGCTTGTTGTCAGTATGTTACTAAGCAAGCATGTGCTAACAAATGACACTTATGTACAGGTCAAAGGCCAATGCTAACAAGGGTATGCCATTGGTCAGTGATTGTAAAAACTTCTTGGAACAAGTGAAACTAAATAAAAAACACACTTTTGTGAGATTATCTGGCACACAATATTTGTTTGGTTGCCATGGAGCTGTGACACAGATCCGTTTAACTCCTCAGCGGTCTGAGAGTAAAGTTTCCTCCACTGACTGTAAGGATATCATGGACAGCAGAAACCAAGGAAGGAAGAGAGAAACAAAGGAAAGGGGGAAGGAATGAGTGCAAGAAGGAATGAATATAGAATGAAAGGATGCGAGTCAAAAAAAAATGGAAGAGAAATGAAAGAAGAAAGGTTTGTGCTGTGCTCCAGTGCAGCAACAGACATAGTGACTCATCCTGCTTTCTCCCCCCTCAGGGACCTGCGGCATGCCATCACTTTATATAGCAATCTCTCTCTCTCTCTCTCTCTCTCTCTCTGGTCCAATGTCTGTGATTAAAGGGGGCGAGTGGAAAACAGGAGGAGAGAAGGGAGTTCTCTCCCCAGAGTTTTATGCTGTGTGTGACCATCACGCTCTTTCCCATGGCAATCACATGAGAAACGTACAAAAACAGTCCCTTGACTGGTTAGAACAATGTATCCCTACACATCAATTACCCAAACGAGCCAGTCTGACAGGGTGGGCATCAGAATTAGACTAATATATCAGCTGGCTGATATTGGCTTTAGTTAGAAAACAGTATCAAGCAGTCATCTCTCTTCTGTTGAACTGAGACAAGAGAGTCTGTGCATTCTGTAAAACCCATGATGCAGCTTGCAACGGTCTTGAATGTGAAGAGGATTTTTGAAACGGGCAAATTAAAACCACTTTTCCCATAAACTCTCTTGCTTTCTGTAACTTAGATGTTACTTCAGAGGTCTATTACAACATTACAACTCGTCCTTAACTAATATTGTTACCACAGCATCTGCCACACTGCCTGTCACTGTTTGATCATCATCTGATGCAGATTTAAGGTAATTCATGTTGCCTCATGCGCCTCATACAGTGCACTCCATTTAAGCATTATTCTATAAAATGCCCCTCTTCCATCTCTCCCTGTCTAAATGTTCCATTACTGTTTCAATGGCACTCGCCTGGACTTGGCTTAGCTTGTGTTGTGTGTCGCCAGTAGTTTTTTTTGAGTGTGTTATGTAGTTAATTCTTAGAAGTGGAATATTTTTTGTGTTGCCAAGAAAAGCTCTTTAATCTAAAATTAGGAAGCATACCAGAGTCTGTAGAAGATGTTAATTAAGCTTTCTTCTTCTTCTTTTTTTGTGTGCTTTGTGGATCCTGTGTAGCATGAGCTATAAGGTGTTAAGGTGAGCTAATGAGTTTAAGTTCAATGTTCATTCCTGACCGGCAGTGAAAAACGCAACTAACCACAAGGTCCCTTTAGTAGCTGTTCTGGAGCTCTCAATCATAACACATCACATGATCATCATTGATCCAAGTTTTCAGAAATGAATTCCATCTATATTTACTTGGCAAACTCCTCAACGTATGATGTGATCTAAAGCTCCAGTTACTAAGTGGTTTTCTCAACCTGTACGTTGGTTTGTACAAATCCAAAGCTCCAGTGTCCTCATTTGCTTCTTAGACTACTTCAGTTCCTTTTCACATGAGCTGCTGTATCATGAGGATTCCCTGTTTTCCTGGAAAATCCCCTCATTGCTTTTGTGTGTGTGTGTGTTATGGAATGCACACTCATACAGCTCTTGCATGACAGTATGCTTGTTGCTCAGACAGGTACAGTACAAACACACACACATCTGGCTTTTCCATAGCAGTAGGGGAGTACTTGGTGGTTTGAGTTTAAACAGGAAAATAGAAACAGAGAGGGGTGTGTTACAGCAGGATTCCTCTCTCTCTCTCTCTCTCTCTCTCTCTCTCTCTCTCTCTACATAAGGCTGATGAGTGGTTGCAGTGTGGGCTGAGAGTGGAAAGCTTCCATGGTGTGCGTCTTGTCCCACAGACACACACACACAGGCACAGTCAATTTTGCACATATACAAAGATCTTCTTTACACAAACACACATCTTCATATGATCATTCCTACTCCATTATATCAATGCACACACAGTTACACACACAGTTACGTACTTGCTTGCACACAAAGACATATCATGCATACACACACACCTCCAGCAGTAACATCTTTTCCTCTCATCTGGAAACATTGTAGTTCCAGTCAGACCCACCACTGTTGCCATGGTGACCAAAATAGACTAAATGTTTTTGACTGCACATCGAGGCAGTAAAACTGAAAATGGTAAGTTCTGGCATGATTTTTCTTTGTAGACTTTATACAAAACAGTCATCAGGAACTACGCTGTAGTACCAGTGACAAGCACCGATTTAGCTAAAAATCATAATAAACTGTTTTCAGCCGCCTGAGGCAGGAAGTGCATGCACAAACTTGGCACACACTTGGCTGAGGTAACTGCTCTGGCATTGTTGTTGCTGCCATGGTTTCTTGTGCTGGTTGATAGTCAGTGGTTCACCACTGGCTACGCCCAGAAAATCTAAATATGCCCACATAAAACATCTCTGAAAGGAGACTTCTAGGAATCACACAAACACAGACTAAGAGTGATATTCTATTTACATAGATCTTTTACAACAAGGTTTAGGGAATGATATAAGAAAACAATTGGCAAAGTGAAGGTGAAGAACTCCAAAATGCAAACTGGAGTGATATTTGTCTTCTGCCTGCCATCTCCAAGGCATTACTGCTTTAACAAAGGGTCAATTACCCTAAGATAAAAGAAACTCTGTATAAATTATAATTTCACAGGACTACACCAATGTGGTTACAAGTTTTAGCTCCTCAAGCATGTCTTCTTGTAAGTCTGCATTCATTTATGTCAGTGTTACAATATTGTTGCACAGTTATGCAGTACAAGTGTACATTCATTTGAAAATGACTGACACTTGCCAACATTCAAGAAATAGTTATAATCTTTATACTTGGACCAACATGGAAATGGAAATTTGTTTTTTCTTCTATTTAATTTTATTACAGAGAAAAGTAAACCTTTGTCTGAGTGCAAATCAGTATACATTCAGGCCTAAACATTTGTGCTGCACTGTCCAGCAGCTGAGTGGACAGTGGGACAGAAGTCACCATGTACGCACGGAATGAAATCAGTGTGTTGTGCTGACAACACAGAGTAGCAGCCAGCTGATCTCAGCAACTGACACCCAAGCATACACAATGATAGGATTCAATAGGAACTACAGGCTTCATATTTTTGGCTACCTAGATTTAAGATGTAATTACCTCCTCACTTCAAAAATGTTGATCTATGAGGTTACAACAAATACATAAATATTAAAAGCCTAAGCAGGTATGGGTGCTGTAAATTAGATTCAGCTAGATGGCCTGTATACATGACTTCTGTTGCATTGCTTTTCTGAATGGTCCCTGTTGAAAAACAAATAAAATCTTCATATTATTTCTGTTAACAATGTTACTGATAACATTCTGTCTCACCCCTGGAACTCAAGCCATTTTCTGACGCCACCAAAATATATATTTTAATAAGGAAATGATTATCAGAAACATCTGACATATTGGTCGACTAATGGTTTGAAGTTACGACTGCTAGTCCAGGAACATCTTTAGATTTTGTGTCTGCCCAGCTTTATGTATCAGTTAGTCAGTAAAACAAACAATGAAATGCAGAGCAATTGTAGTAGAAGGCTACATGCAGTAATGACAAGGCAACAAGAACCCCTTGCTGGTACAGAAATAACACACAGTGTCTGGATGTTGAGGAGGTGAAAATCAGACTCCCTGCAGACGATAAACCTAGATAATGTCCAAAACATGTATACAGGGAAATCAATAACAGGGTTCATCATATTCCATCTTCACTTAGTGATGTACTTGCTTTTGTTGCCAGCGGTTTAGACGTTAATGGCTGTCTGATGTGTTATTTTGAGGGGACAGCGAATTTACACTGTTAAACAAGCTGTACACTGACTACTTTACATTGTTATACAAGCTGTACACTGACTAATTTACATTGTAGCAAAGAGTCATTTCTTCAGTGTTGTCACATGAAAAGATAAAATCAAATATTTACTAAAAGGTGAGGGGTGTACTCATTTTTGTGAGACACTGTACTGAATTTGATCAAAACTGGGCAACTAGCTTGCATGTAACTGTACTCTAGAATGAGCTCAGAATTTAGGTTTTTATGTTTTTTACTGTGATGAAGGCCACATGACAACTGAAAAATAACAAACTGTATGTACATCTTGTATATACAGTTTCCTCTGACATTTAAGGACAAGTCCTAGAAGATAATGTCCGCTTATACATCTACAGTATAATTAACAGTTTACTTACAATGTATTATGCCAGAGAGCTAAAAAGTGTGTGTATTCATTAGTGCACACACACACAGTGGGTGGTAGGTTGTTAGAGAGAGAGAGAGAGACAGAGAGGGAGAGAGAGAGACAGAGAGCCAGAGTAAAAGCACTGTAAACACCTCTCAGATGAATGACTTTTCCACCAGCCATGAGTCACTGCATGCAGCAGTCGGCCCACCACTGACAGACTGAGAGGGAAAGAAAGAAAGAGAGATACTGGGACGAGAAAGAAAAAAGAAAGAAAGGCATAACAAGACATAAAGAGCAACAAGCACAGCCCTGTATTGTGATGAAACTAATCACGACTACTCCCATTGCTCCAAGACACACTGACTCTGTGTCTCTCTTTTTCTCTCTTTTACACGCACACCACACACACACACACACACACACACACACACACACACACGCACACCACACACATTATGGTTCAATATGTTTTGCAACTAACCTCATTTTGTAATTTAAGAGCAAACCAAATATGGAAATTATCTTCTTACATGTTTTGCAATGGGCTGAAAGCAAAATGTAGTCTCATTGCCTCACACACACATGCACACACACACACACACACACACACACACACACACACACACTCTTACTCACAGAACCATTACATACCACGTTTGTCTATTTTCCATGGCTCTGAGTGTACCTTCCTGTCTTTGGTGCAGCAGCCTCGTGGAGAACAATGTCCCATTAAATTAGGAGGGTTGGGAAGTCAACACACCAAGGTGAATTCCTGAACTTCCCCATACACTCTTTCCATGTACTTTGGACACGGACAGACACACACACACACACACAGACACACATACACACACACACAAACTTGCAGCACAGAATTCCCTCCTGTAACCCAGCTTCCTTCTTATGCAAGCACATTAATCTATGACCTCCTAAACTCTAAGCTGTCAGACTGGGCTTTCCCTGGCACACACTGTATACCCTGTGTGTCCATGTTCCTCTAAGGCCCTGTTTACGTTTACCTGTTTGGCATTAATATGCATCCTGGGTGTGGGCAAGTGGACAGCTCCAATTTAAGATCCTGTTAGTGGATTTCAGCTCCGCCTTCAGCACATCATCTGCTGTAGGACAAGCTCTCCCAGCTGAGCGAGCCTGACTCCACCTGCAGGTGGATCACAGGCTTCCTGTCTGATCTCTGATAAGAAATCATGCATATCACTGCAGAAACTGCCATATTATAGCTCTTGTGACAATCTGTGTGGCCATGTCAGAGACCTGGACCACAGGCTGTTTAAGCAATTTACAAGACCCAGTGCATTGTCCTTAAGACTGAAACAGTATGTAATGAATTGAGCTATTTTCCAGCACTCCTACCTGTCAACACAGCTGTTCAGGAAAGCCACGATCCCTCATGCAAGGTCAAGTTTACCCAAGATACAACAGTACAATGCCTTCATAAAACTGCAATCACACTGCAAAATAAGACAATAGGCAGGAGGTTCCCCCCACTCACCCTCAGCTCTCATACCTCCACCTCCCAGCCAACACTTTGATGCTATCATCTTCCTGCTAAACAGATGTTTTTCCAAGACTCTGAAGCATCATCCCACTTGTACAATTACTTGATTCATACGACAGCAGAGAAGTATCTCCCTTTTCCACACCTTACACCCCCCCCACCCTGTGTGGTCCTTTGTTCTGGCTCTGTTGTGTTCCTGTTTTGACCCTAAAGGCGTGTAGAGGGGGAGGAAAAGACAATATGTATAACAAGTTTTGTCCCTCATGCAGACATTCAGGAGCCCAGTTGGATGAGGAATTGGTGGGAGCAAGCTGGAGCATTGTGTTTACGAGGTGAAGGGGGCACATAAGAGAAAGGGAAAGAAAGGCTCCCTCATCTGGAATGCAAATGGGGAAAGGTGAGAAAACGTGGATTGGACAGTGGAAGAAGAAGAAGAAGAGCATAAAGTGGTGCTGTGCACTAGTGCTTTATCAGGGCGGGCTAGGGTCAGGTCACACTAATATGTTTGGTGTATAGTGGCCTGTACAGGAGGTGTAAAAACCGTGCTGCAAGACATTTATGTAAGAAGACTAAATATCCAAAGTCATACTAGTGGGCCCTGGAGGCTGCAAGATTACATTATCCCCAGAATGATGGAACTGCTATGCTATCCGTAGAGCCTTGAGGGAAGGGTGGCTACTTTGTCCTGAGGAGGGTGCTAGAGGAAAGGTTATGGGGTCATTAAAATCAAAATGGTTCATCCTATGAGCAAACAAATGAGACATTCTGTGCTGTGGGTTATGCTAGTGTTAAGTTCATGAAGTGGAAATGGAATGGGTCCATCAACCTGTTTTATGCCATTCTACCTATTAAATGTCGAGTAGTACAATGTCTTCCATGTCTTACCAGGTTCTACTTTACTGTAGACTATGGTTGATACTTGCTTGATAATCAGACTGAATTGCCATTTTGTTTGAGTTTAGTTCTTCAGCCTGATCATTTTCATGTTGGGTGATTTCTTACCAGGGGGGTGGTGATTTCTTTTCATTTAATTTCGGAGCAAGTGATGTATCTGTGCCCTTGACATAATTTTCAGTTGACACTGAAGTTGCAGTAGCTGTTGCTAGGAGCAGTTATTTTAATGAGTCAGACTCCAGTCATGAATTTGATGACTTTAGACTTGCAACTTGACCTTGACTTTAACACCAGTAACTTGTAACCTCACTTGAACTTTAGCTTTTGGCCTTGGAATAACTTGATATCCACCCCAAAAATGTAAAGCTTCTCTTGCTGTCAAAACATAAACAGCATCATGCAATAGATTCAGTTCAGAAATGAGAATGATTGTAAATGTGTCAGAAGTGTCATATACCAAGAAGAAGGGTGTGGCTGTGGCTCTGGAGGCGGAGCGGGTTGCTCATTAATCAGAACAGCGGCAGTTCAATCCCTCAGTATTGAAGATATTGCTCCCTAAGTATGAATGGTAATTTCTGTTTCTGATGAACAGAAACCTTAGCCTCTCCCATCAGTGTGTGAATGGGTGAATGTGACGTAGTGTAAAAGCGCTTTGAGTGATCAGCAGACTAGAAAGGTGCAATACAAATACCGACCAATGACACCTGATCGGTTTTGTTTCAAAGCAATAAACACAAATATTAACAAAATCCACTATCTGTTTCTTTCAAATTTAAAATGGCATTACATTTGCTGTATCGACTTGACTCTTGACTTACCTTTCTTGATTGCGATTTGACTCAGGACATAGCCAACACTTGAGACTTACATGTAAATTGAAAAACAATGACTTTATATCACCTCTGGTTTCCACACCCATAGTCCATGCAACAAAACAGATTTCACATTTACCACTTCTCATTTAAACCAAGGGGAAATTTACTGAAAATTAACTGAAACACATCTCCATGTTATACCATATATGTCCTTTTGTGGTTGCTAAAGTAGGTAATTTAGTGTTTCTGGGTGCATACAACAGGAGGTAGACATGTACCTCAAAACATCAACTCATCCTCAACCGGACGGCAACATCTTGGAGCTCTCTCCTCCCCTTTGCATCCAGCCAGTGTGTGTTTCTGTGTGTCTGTAATCGTTCTGCTAAGTGCATGCACTATGTATTATGTACGTGCAGCTTTGCTCTCAAACTGTGATTTAGTTTGTGTAATGAATTTAGTTGTGAATCTATTTCCATTTCCATGTTTCCATACCTTTGTCTCAGGCATTTTCTTTGTCACGTCTCCTTCTGGAATGAACCCCAGAGTCTTGTTTCAGATTCCACTTGGTCTTGGCCTCTGCCAAATGTAATCAGCCCACATTAGGCTTGCATCAGTTTGCCAGTGTGTACCTGTGCCCATAGAAAGGGAGGTAAAAAATGCTCAACTAGACAAACATGCATTTGATAATAGTGAAGTCATTCCATTCCATTTACCAGTACTTCTATCCCAAAGATAGTGCTCATGCCAATTCACAACCCTTAGCTAACCAAACCCTAATTCTAACCCTCCTGCTTAGTGTCAGCCTAACCTAAATGGACATCATTTACCTTCAGATGAACCTAAAGCTCATTTTTACCATAAATCTGCACTAATCAGTCTTTCATTAACAACGAATAAAAGAACATCAATGTTTTCACTCATAGTGAAGAAGCTAGAGAGAACCCCCTGCCTCTGCAGTTCCCCTCAGCGGTTCCCTCGCTTTTCAGTGTCTTTTCAGTCATTGTTGGTTTACTGTCACAAAATCAGCTGATTGCGTGGGGTTGAAAGGTTAGTTGACCCAAATGTAACAAACCCTACTACAACGTGCCTTCACATGTGCATTTTACACAGGTCTTATGATGGAATATTACTGATTATTTGTTTTTGTGTGCCTCAACTCTTATAATAAGAATTGTGGCTAATGAGCCACTGTTGATTGTTATTTTTTTTAAAAATAAAATAAAAAAATTTTCTTATGTCTAACTTCAGATGTTTATTTGAATTATGAATCATTACCAATATACTAAAAGTAGCAAATAGTCACTCGGTGAGAAAGAAAATCCTGCATCAAGACGCATGAGTAATTTTTTTATAATGGCATCGGAGTCCTCTGAATCAGAATTGGATTGCGAGGTGCCTAGAGATTCCCACCCCTAGTATTTACTACATCTCAGCCAAACTCATAAAACCATCAAATATGTCAACTTTACAAGTCCATCAACTTAACACACAATGTGCGCATTAGTTGTAGTCTGTGCTTGCTGTTGGAGTTGTTGCAGATTCATATCTCAAGAAAGATTTTTCTGTGTAAATTTCCAGTTAGTTTGATCGTTTATACTTTATGTTTTTTTGTAGATGACAGTATATGTTTTTCTTGCTGCCTGAACTTTGAGAAACCTCTACCTATCACACAATTGCATTGACAAGCTGTATTTTCTCCTCCACAGGATGAAGTGAAGGTTCCTTCAAAACTCAACATCTCTAAATCCATGAAGGTTTCTGAGTCTGTCTCAGGAAGCAGAGGAGGCAGTCTGTTAGAGCTCAAGGAAGCTGTGGAAGAGCCTGGAGAAGAGGGAGGGGAAGGAGAGAAGGCAGACAAACCCCATGTAGACCTCTCATCAGATGAGGAGGGGGTGGAGATTGAGGAGACCATTGAGGAGTCTCGTGCTGAGCGCATCAAGCGCAGCAGCCTGCAGCGCGTACAAACCCTGAAGACGGTCTTCTCAAGGGAGAAGATGGATAAGACCAGAGCAAAGACCAAAGAGAACCTGGAGAAGACCAGGCAAAAAACCAAGGAGAACTTGGAGAAGACAAAGCAGAAGACAAAAGAGAACTTGGAAAAGACCAGGCAGAAAACAAAGGAGAATTTAGAGAAGACCAAGCAGAAGACCAAGGAGAACCTGGAGAAAACACGTCACAACATTGAGAAGAAGATGGGAAAGCTTGGAACACGCATGAGTGTCAACCCTGAGCGCAAGCAGAAGATCCAGACATCCCGTGACAAGATGAAGAAGGCCTTCACACCAGACCATGTCGTTTATGCCCGGTCCAAGACTGCGGTGTACAAGGTGCCCCCCTTCACCTTCCACGTCAAGAAAATCCGCGAGGGCGCCGTTGAGGTGGTCCAGGGCACCGAGATGGTGGAGGTGTCCCAGGATGTTGAGCACTTCAGTGGGGTGGATGAGGAAGTTGAGGGTGCAGTGGAGGTTGAAATGGAGATGATGAATGGAGGAGGAGATGACGAAGAGGCTGAGGAGGATGAAGAGGAGGACAGCCAAGATGCCCTGCAGGAGCATGAAGACAGAGATAGAGACAGCAACTAGACAAAGATCAAGGAATTGGCCAAGATCCCAAGAAAATCCTTTTCACCAACCCTGAGGTTCTTTTGTGTAAGCTGAATAAACTGTGGGGATTGAGAGGATTGCTAAAGAATAATTAATTACAAATTGAGTCTTATTTTTATGAGTTTGGCCATTTTCTTACCAGTTACGATAACATTGTACTCACTAGAGTAATTGGTGGGATCTGGAAAAGATGGGGCCATCAATGAAAGTTCACTGGGTCCGTCAGACGATCAGACAGGTGGTTAACAAGCCAACAATTTATCCAGATTATCTAAACCACTTTATTTTGAGGTAAAACAGAAAGGGCACAAAATATCAGTGATAATCCTTCATTAAACACTATGGTACACAAAGTACTGCATGTAAAAGTTGAGCAGGGAGGTGGCAACATTCATTGGTTTTCTCTTCCAAATAAATTTGCCTAGCCTGTGGTTTTGTTTCCATCCTGCCTGATTGTCTGACTGCTCATGTCTCCTGACTCACCACACTTAGCAGGTAGACTGACCATGGGTTGTGGCGGTCCCAGATCCCAGCAGTTAACTTGGTAAAGACAGTGTTTATATTACCAATAGGACTGGTCACCAAAACTAATAAAATAAGACCTAAATTGGGGGTGAAACATTTACAAATTGAAATTTGACTTTATTTGACTACAGGTTTTCTTTAAACATCACAATGTAAAAGCCTGAAAATCTCCCCATTTTTGCAAAAGCACTTCAAGGGTTGTTTAGAGTCCATTTGAGTTTGAGTGATGTGATCAACATCATTCCCACTGTAAGAAAGTGTAAATTGTCAGTATTTCCTTTCCTACTTCATTTGTCAAATCAAAACACTAACCACTCACAGCTAGTGGGATTATAATATGAATATAAACCATCTCCTGCCCACTGAATTTCAGCAGTGTTTGCTGAACAACAATGAAAATGATCTCATGGACTGTTGGGTAGCAGATTCCCAAAGGCCAAATTTCATTCACACTCTGAGTGCATGTTTGTATTAATCCAGGGATTCCTTGTATTTTTGGTAATATTAAATATCACAGATTTAAAACTATTCCTTTCAACCCCTTTGTTGTTTAAATACTGAAGTATTATCTTACTCAGCTTAATTTAGTCATTAATTAGAAGTACAGTTTTTCTGTTGTATCATTTCTAGATTTTCATTAGCTCACAGTTAAGTATTTGTGTGTGATTTTGTATATGATCACAATTTAGACTAAGTTGATGTCATCTCCTTTTCATTACTGACAGAATGTTGCCTAATTGCTGTCTTTTCAGCAGCCTTGTTTCATGCAGTACCCTTGTGTGTAACATTTTATTGCCAGTGTTCCCAAAGAACAACTGGTACCCATGAAAATGAAGGTCTGAAAAGCATAAGAGAGAGATCATTCCATTCAGCTTAGTCCTTTACATTTCACTCACCAATGGTATTCACTTTGATCTTTTGCTCATGAGAATGTTCTTCTTAAAAAGTGTTTTGTGTGAAGATGTGTTTCATAAATAAACTTAGATAAGGACCAATACTTTCAGCAAGTCTCACAAACCTCTGGGAGAACCAGTTTAGGCTCTTGTCAACACTGTATTCTCAGGACTATGTTTCAAAATAAGGGTGTGTTACTGCTGCGGTCTGACACTGACCCCTAGTGTTCAGTCATCTCGCTGTAATAGTCTCTGCTCCAGATTAAAGGTGTATTTCACCAGATCTGCAACAAATGACAATTTCACTCAAATATCTCCACATAGGTTTACACTATTGTCCACATTTGTTTGCTTGGAACAAGATATATAAATGTGTTTCATTTATTCACCACTGTTGGTGGTATTTCATGAGTGCCTTGCGAGTATTAATTCAAGAATTAATGTGTTACGTTCTTATTTTTCTAGCATTTTCAAGAAAACTTCCATCCACCTAAGCATTTTCCAAAATAACAACTAATCCTGGTCAGGATAGTGGTGTTTAGAAGATCTCACAGCATACTTTGGACTGAGGGGCCAACATCCTGGACAGGTCAGCAGTATATCAAAGGGCTAACAGAGTGACAGACACAAGATACATTTGTGAAAATAAAGTTTTTTAGAACTATTGCCAAAGTTGACCACATTGCCACAGTATTTGTACTGTAAAAGTTTAGTTTCTAGATCAAACACGTCACAGTTTTGTTTGTGTTACATTTTTTGTATATAATGTGAATTACTGCCAATGCAGCTCAGAAAGCATTTTGATTTGATTTTCCTGAGAGTCTCTTGTCTCCTGCTGCCTGCACTTCTTCTGCATTTAGCTTCTCGGGCCAAATCATTATGATCTTAGCGCAGCTTTCACAATGCATCAAATGACATTGGCACTCTTACATGTAAGCAAAGATAAAATATTCTGTCAGTGGTTTCGTGCTCACCCATTCAAAGGGGATTAACAGTGCCATGTCTGTCAGAGCAGTAACAACATGCAGCTCTGCAGAGGCCTGCGTCAGTGGAACATAAAATGTAGTTCACACCTAACTGTTTCCTTGCTTTTGTTTTGTTGGTAACTGATTCCTGAAAAATGTTTAATTGCTTAACCACTAATGATTTAATTAATAAAAACAATTTGGTTTGCAGTTTCTGTGTATTTTTATTGAATGTTAGCAGAAAAAGTGAAAGCACAAAGAAGCCTGTTGATTACAAAGTGTATATACAGTAGATCTTAGATAGTCTGGTTATTGTTATTAACTTTATCAACAGATTCAAGTTTAACAAGCTGAATGTCACATTGAAACATTGCTACAATTATGCAGGGCTTTTGTTCTCACAATGGATTTTTATTCTTTGTCATTGTGAAATATTTTTATAAATCATAGATCTTTATTACCACAAGGACCACATTATATACATGTCTCAAAGTGATGCAGTAAGAAACAGGTTCCCAGTCTTAAAGGTCACTGGTTAGAATTGAAGGCAACGTAATACTGATAGTGAATACTAAAAATGTATTCATATTCAGTAGACAATGGAATTATAATCAGCCATAGGACACAACAATTGGAAATACATCACATCATATTTATTATACAGAGAGTAAGACAAAAGATACAAGTGTTATTTTTACCACATAATAATGTAATAATAAGATCAATATATTTTAAATACCTATATCTACAGAGTGTATGTATGTATGTATTATTTCACCTACACTAAATAATAGAACTATATTTAATAATCATAAATAATAATTAAACTGATATTAGAAATATTAATGTGTTTTTTTGTGCAGCTTTGCTCTCAAACTGTGATTTAGTTTGTGTAATGAATTTAGTTGTGAATCTATTTCCATTTCCATGTTTCCATACCTTTGTCTCAGGCATTTTCTTTGTCACGTCTCCTTCTGGAATGAACCCCAGAGTCTTGTTTCAGATTCCACTTGGTCTTGGCCTCTGCCAAATGTAAT
>NC_060163.1:1452831-1468223 GCF_021292245.1 Micropterus dolomieu | reverse complement strand
TTTGTGTAATGAATTTAGTTGTGAATCTATTTCCATTTCCATGTTTCCATACCTTTGTCTCAGGCATTTTCTTTGTCACGTCTCCTTCTGGAATGAACCCCAGAGTCTTGTTTCAGATTCCACTTGGTCTTGGCCTCTGCCAAATGTAATCAGCCCACATTAGGCTTGCATCAGTTTGCCAGTGTGTACCTGTGCCCATAGAAAGGGAGGTAAAAAATGCTCAACTAGACAAACATGCATTTGATAATAGTGAAGTCATTCCATTCCATTTACCAGTACTTCTATCCCAAAGATAGTGCTCATGCCAATTCACAACCCTTAGCTAACCAAACCCTAATTCTAACCCTCCTGCTTAGTGTCAGCCTAACCTAAATGGACATCATTTACCTTCAGATGAACCTAAAGCTCATTTTTACCATAAATCTGCACTAATCAGTCTTTCATTAACAACGAATAAAAGAACATCAATGTTTTCACTCATAGTGAAGAAGCTAGAGAGAACCCCCTGCCTCTGCAGTTCCCCTCAGCGGTTCCCTCGCTTTTCAGTGTCTTTTCAGTCATTGTTGGTTTACTGTCACAAAATCAGCTGATTGCGTGGGGTTGAAAGGTTAGTTGACCCAAATGTAACAAACCCTACTACAACGTGCCTTCACATGTGCATTTTACACAGGTCTTATGATGGAATATTACTGATTATTTGTTTTTGTGTGCCTCAACTCTTATAATAAGAATTGTGGCTAATGAGCCACTGTTGATTGTTATCATTTTTAAAAATAAAATAAAAAAATTTTCTTATGTCTAACTTCAGATGTTTATTTGAATTATGAATCATTACCAATATACTAAAAGTAGCAAATAGTCACTCGGTGAGAAAGAAAATCCTGCATCAAGACGCATGAGTAATTTTTTTATAATGGCATCGGAGTCCTCTGAATCAGAATTGGATTGCGAGGTGCCTAGAGATTCCCACCCCTAGTATTTACTACATCTCAGCCAAACTCATAAAACCATCAAATATGTCAACTTTACAAGTCCATCAACTTAACACACAATGTGCGCATTAGTTGTAGTCTGTGCTTGCTGTTGGAGTTGTTGCAGATTCATATCTCAAGAAAGATTTTTCTGTGTAAATTTCCAGTTAGTTTGATCGTTTATACTTTATGTTTTTTTGTAGATGACAGTATATGTTTTTCTTGCTGCCTGAACTTTGAGAAACCTCTACCTATCACACAATTGCATTGACAAGCTGTATTTTCTCCTCCACAGGATGAAGTGAAGGTTCCTTCAAAACTCAACATCTCTAAATCCATGAAGGTTTCTGAGTCTGTCTCAGGAAGCAGAGGAGGCAGTCTGTTAGAGCTCAAGGAAGCTGTGGAAGAGCCTGGAGAAGAGGGAGGGGAAGGAGAGAAGGCAGACAAACCCCATGTAGACCTCTCATCAGATGAGGAGGGGGTGGAGATTGAGGAGACCATTGAGGAGTCTCGTGCTGAGCGCATCAAGCGCAGCAGCCTGCAGCGCGTACAAACCCTGAAGACGGTCTTCTCAAGGGAGAAGATGGATAAGACCAGAGCAAAGACCAAAGAGAACCTGGAGAAGACCAGGCAAAAAACCAAGGAGAACTTGGAGAAGACAAAGCAGAAGACAAAAGAGAACTTGGAAAAGACCAGGCAGAAAACAAAGGAGAATTTAGAGAAGACCAAGCAGAAGACCAAGGAGAACCTGGAGAAAACACGTCACAACATTGAGAAGAAGATGGGAAAGCTTGGAACACGCATGAGTGTCAACCCTGAGCGCAAGCAGAAGATCCAGACATCCCGTGACAAGATGAAGAAGGCCTTCACACCAGACCATGTCGTTTATGCCCGGTCCAAGACTGCGGTGTACAAGGTGCCCCCCTTCACCTTCCACGTCAAGAAAATCCGCGAGGGCGCCGTTGAGGTGGTCCAGGGCACCGAGATGGTGGAGGTGTCCCAGGATGTTGAGCACTTCAGTGGGGTGGATGAGGAAGTTGAGGGTGCAGTGGAGGTTGAAATGGAGATGATGAATGGAGGAGGAGATGACGAAGAGGCTGAGGAGGATGAAGAGGAGGACAGCCAAGATGCCCTGCAGGAGCATGAAGACAGAGATAGAGACAGCAACTAGACAAAGATCAAGGAATTGGCCAAGATCCCAAGAAAATCCTTTTCACCAACCCTGAGGTTCTTTTGTGTAAGCTGAATAAACTGTGGGGATTGAGAGGATTGCTAAAGAATAATTAATTACAAATTGAGTCTTATTTTTATGAGTTTGGCCATTTTCTTACCAGTTACGATAACATTGTACTCACTAGAGTAATTGGTGGGATCTGGAAAAGATGGGGCCATCAATGAAAGTTCACTGGGTCCGTCAGACGATCAGACAGGTGGTTAACAAGCCAACAATTTATCCAGATTATCTAAACCACTTTATTTTGAGGTAAAACAGAAAGGGCACAAAATATCAGTGATAATCCTTCATTAAACACTATGGTACACAAAGTACTGCATGTAAAAGTTGAGCAGGGAGGTGGCAACATTCATTGGTTTTCTCTTCCAAATAAATTTGCCTAGCCTGTGGTTTTGTTTCCATCCTGCCTGATTGTCTGACTGCTCATGTCTCCTGACTCACCACACTTAGCAGGTAGACTGACCATGGGTTGTGGCGGTCCCAGATCCCAGCAGTTAACTTGGTAAAGACAGTGTTTATATTACCAATAGGACTGGTCACCAAAACTAATAAAATAAGACCTAAATTGGGGGTGAAACATTTACAAATTGAAATTTGACTTTATTTGACTACAGGTTTTCTTTAAACATCACAATGTAAAAGCCTGAAAATCTCCCCATTTTTGCAAAAGCACTTCAAGGGTTGTTTAGAGTCCATTTGAGTTTGAGTGATGTGATCAACATCATTCCCACTGTAAGAAAGTGTAAATTGTCAGTATTTCCTTTCCTACTTCATTTGTCAAATCAAAACACTAACCACTCACAGCTAGTGGGATTATAATATGAATATAAACCATCTCCTGCCCACTGAATTTCAGCAGTGTTTGCTGAACAACAATGAAAATGATCTCATGGACTGTTGGGTAGCAGATTCCCAAAGGCCAAATTTCATTCACACTCTGAGTGCATGTTTGTATTAATCCAGGGATTCCTTGTATTTTTGGTAATATTAAATATCACAGATTTAAAACTATTCCTTTCAACCCCTTTGTTGTTTAAATACTGAAGTATTATCTTACTCAGCTTAATTTAGTCATTAATTAGAAGTACAGTTTTTCTGTTGTATCATTTCTAGATTTTCATTAGCTCACAGTTAAGTATTTGTGTGTGATTTTGTATATGATCACAATTTAGACTAAGTTGATGTCATCTCCTTTTCATTACTGACAGAATGTTGCCTAATTGCTGTCTTTTCAGCAGCCTTGTTTCATGCAGTACCCTTGTGTGTAACATTTTATTGCCAGTGTTCCCAAAGAACAACTGGTACCCATGAAAATGAAGGTCTGAAAAGCATAAGAGAGAGATCATTCCATTCAGCTTAGTCCTTTACATTTCACTCACCAATGGTATTCACTTTGATCTTTTGCTCATGAGAATGTTCTTCTTAAAAAGTGTTTTGTGTGAAGATGTGTTTCATAAATAAACTTAGATAAGGACCAATACTTTCAGCAAGTCTCACAAACCTCTGGGAGAACCAGTTTAGGCTCTTGTCAACACTGTATTCTCAGGACTATGTTTCAAAATAAGGGTGTGTTACTGCTGCGGTCTGACACTGACCCCTAGTGTTCAGTCATCTCGCTGTAATAGTCTCTGCTCCAGATTAAAGGTGTATTTCACCAGATCTGCAACAAATGACAATTTCACTCAAATATCTCCACATAGGTTTACACTATTGTCCACATTTGTTTGCTTGGAACAAGATATATAAATGTGTTTCATTTATTCACCACTGTTGGTGGTATTTCATGAGTGCCTTGCGAGTATTAATTCAAGAATTAATGTGTTACGTTCTTATTTTTCTAGCATTTTCAAGAAAACTTCCATCCACCTAAGCATTTTCCAAAATAACAACTAATCCTGGTCAGGATAGTGGTGTTTAGAAGATCTCACAGCATACTTTGGACTGAGGGGCCAACATCCTGGACAGGTCAGCAGTATATCAAAGGGCTAACAGAGTGACAGACACAAGATACATTTGTGAAAATAAAGTTTTTTAGAACTATTGCCAAAGTTGACCACATTGCCACAGTATTTGTACTGTAAAAGTTTAGTTTCTAGATCAAACACGTCACAGTTTTGTTTGTGTTACATTTTTTGTATATAATGTGAATTACTGCCAATGCAGCTCAGAAAGCATTTTGATTTGATTTTCCTGAGAGTCTCTTGTCTCCTGCTGCCTGCACTTCTTCTGCATTTAGCTTCTCGGGCCAAATCATTATGATCTTAGCGCAGCTTTCACAATGCATCAAATGACATTGGCACTCTTACATGTAAGCAAAGATAAAATATTCTGTCAGTGGTTTCGTGCTCACCCATTCAAAGGGGATTAACAGTGCCATGTCTGTCAGAGCAGTAACAACATGCAGCTCTGCAGAGGCCTGCGTCAGTGGAACATAAAATGTAGTTCACACCTAACTGTTTCCTTGCTTTTGTTTTGTTGGTAACTGATTCCTGAAAAATGTTTAATTGCTTAACCACTAATGATTTAATTAATAAAAACAATTTGGTTTGCAGTTTCTGTGTATTTTTATTGAATGTTAGCAGAAAAAGTGAAAGCACAAAGAAGCCTGTTGATTACAAAGTGTATATACAGTAGATCTTAGATAGTCTGGTTATTGTTATTAACTTTATCAACAGATTCAAGTTTAACAAGCTGAATGTCACATTGAAACATTGCTACAATTATGCAGGGCTTTTGTTCTCACAATGGATTTTTATTCTTTGTCATTGTGAAATATTTTTATAAATCATAGATCTTTATTACCACAAGGACCACATTATATACATGTCTCAAAGTGATGCAGTAAGAAACAGGTTCCCAGTCTTAAAGGTCACTGGTTAGAATTGAAGGCAACGTAATACTGATAGTGAATACTAAAAATGTATTCATATTCAGTAGACAATGGAATTATAATCAGCCATAGGACACAACAATTGGAAATACATCACATCATATTTATTATACAGAGAGTAAGACAAAAGATACAAGTGTTATTTTTACCACATAATAATGTAATAATAAGATCAATATATTTTAAATACCTATATCTACAGAGTGTATGTATGTATGTATTATTTCACCTACACTAAATAATAGAACTATATTTAATAATCATAAATAATAATTAAACTGATATTAGAAATATTAATGTGTTTTTTTGTGCAGCTTTGCTCTCAAACTGTGATTTACTTTGTGTAATGAATTTAGTTGTGAATCTATTTCCATTTCCATGTTTCCATACCTTTGTCTCAGGCATTTTCTTTGTCACGTCTCCTTCTGGAATGAACCCCAGAGTCTTGTTTCAGATTCCACTTGGTCTTGGCCTCTGCCAAATGTAATAAGCCCACATTAGGCTTGCATCAGTTTGCCAGTGTGTACCTGTGCCCATAGAAAGGGAGGTAAAAAATGCTCAACTAGACAAACATGCATTTGATAATAGTGAAGACATTCCATTCCATTTACCAGTACTTCTATCCCAAAGATTTCCCAAAGAAAGTCATTCAGCTGAATCAAGCAGGATACTAGCCAATCACAACAGTGGAGGGCGGGACTTGCCGCAAAACGGATGGAATGCGTACCAAGCTGTCAGACGCCGTCTGTTCTGAAGTGTAAATACGACCGGAAATGGAGGGTTTCTGTACTCAAACGAAAATCTAAATTTAATAACACCCACAATTGTCCATTAAAACATGTATGTAGTATATTATATACAGAGTAAACTACAACAACATAATAATCGGCGAATAAACTGATATTAGAAATATCAATGTGGTTTAACAACTGTTTTATTTTGGAATTTAAAATCGGAAGCTGTATGAAATATTCAGTTCTGGCTTGATGCTGGTCAACAACAGCTGCTTTGCCAGAAACCAGAAGGCAGTAAGAAGTTGGCGATGTGATATGTACACCAACTAACCTGTATTGGGTTTGAAAGTGCATGTGTGCTGTCCGCTGCTCGTCTATGGTGTTGCTATAAGCTCTGCTGCAGTCTCTTGAAAGGTGAGTTGAAGCCGTTACAGTTAACGTTAGCTGTTAACCACTTGTGGCGCATGAAAGTATAGTTTTGGTCGAGCGCTGTAGTGTTTGAGTGGGCTTTTCTACTATGCTAGCTAGTCGAATAGCTTCCCTTCGATAGCTAGCTAACGTGAAGGTGCCTTGTACCACTAAAGTAACTCACTTAATGTAAATTCACTGTTTTCCCACTCAGTGTGTGTTCAGCAATACACAGAGATAGCCATTTGCAAGTTTGCTACATAACATTATAATGTCCTGCCAACGAGTCAATCTCAATGAACAGTAAAGTTAACAAGCTAACTTAAGCTATCTCTCAAACTTGTTGGGAGAGCAAGCTTCCATGCTGCAGACTGAAACGTTCCGCTTTCAGCTTAGACAGAGAACTTTGTAGCCTAATAAGTGGACTGACGTTACTATTATTCTCCTCTTGTAATGAGTTTTCTCGGCTAAATGGCATAGTTTGTCAGAAAACACGTCATGTTTTTTTAAACATTTGTTTGGCCAAATAGTCACACATGTCACCAAGCAATTCCTTAAGTAGTCTCAGCTGTAATCTACACTTAATCTACTTTCAAGTCTTAAATTTGACAAAAATATGCTAGTACTGAGGTGGAACCCCCTTATAAATTGTATATTATTTATTGAATTCTGTTGTTATTGAATATCACTTCTCTGGAAATGTCCTTAAGTCTGTTAGTGGGTAGTCACGAGTCCAACATTTTTAATACATCATACTTTTTACTCTTACTTGAGTAGATTTTGGAGAAAAATCATTACTTTTACTCCCTTTGAATACATTCATCCCAATACTTTAATTTATTTAATATTTTATGCAGTCATGATTTGTTAAGAAGCAGGTGGTCAGCTGGTCCCAGGTCTACTGGCAGTCTGTTATCCTACTGCAGCCACGCCTCCACATGAGTGTTCAAAACAGCAGTGGCTGAAGGTACAGATCTGGGAATTTAATTCTACCCTTTATTTAATCCTCAAGAATCATTGAGGTTTCCCACATTTGTAATGATGTTGACGTATATACAAATACACAGTTAGAAATTCTCAGTGAAAACAATTGGAGACTTGAAGTGGTTTGAGATCATGGTCTTAAATTGTAAAGGGGTAGTGATAGTGTCAGTCTTCAGAATCTTATGTAGATAATTTCATGTTTTTGGTACACAAAAACTAAAGACAGATTTTCCAAGTTCAGAATAAACTGTGGGATTTGAAGCTTAAGACAGTTAGAGCGAGTTTGGTACTGTCCCGCAGTCCATTCCATAGATGAAATATAGGGTGGTCCAATAAGGGCTTTGTGAGAGGTCCAACCAATTTTCTTATACAGAATACAATGGTGAGTGTCACAGAAGTTAAAGTTAAAATAATAATATTTATTCAGCTTATGAAGTGCATTTGTAAAACTGTGTTAAAATTACTTTGCATTTGCATGTGTATTAGAACACAAATTTGTAAATCGCATTTATAATTTGTAGATCATGTAATACATGTGACCATTTTGAGTATAATTTCTCTCCATATCTTCTGCCATTCTCCTGCTTCCACAGGAGCACCATGGCAATGTGGATCCAGGCCCAGCAGCTGCAGGGTGAGGCGTTGCACCAGATGCAGGCGCTGTATGGTCAGCATTTTCCCATTGAGGTGCGACACTACCTGGCCCAGTGGATTGAGAGCCAGCTCTGGTATGCAGTTGATATTGCTATTTTTCAATGGTGTTATTAATCCCTTTGGACAGAAGCTGCCTGTTTTTTGTATTTTTGTCGTTAAATTTTCTTTATGACATAATGTAATATAATCTTTTTTTTTTTTATCTATCTGTCTATCTTAAATGATTGCCCCTGAATATTATTCCTGTCAGGGTCTAAAAACCTATACCGCATTTAAAAGGTAATGCAACTTTTCTTTGCATTAACATCATGACAGCCAATGTCTTATGTAAACATGTAAAAAACATATCAAATGTGCATTCAAAGTTTTAAAGTATGACCCCATGCACAATTTACATAAAACAGAGGAGTCTTGTGTAGGAGTCTGTAGGGGTTCTCCTGTTCTTTTACAAGCAATTCCATGACTAGGTATGTTGGTTGGGTTACTAAACTACGTATCATGTTATTATGTGCAGTGGGCAAACAGAGTCTGCAGACACACAACACATAAAGCAGCAAAACAACGTGTAGTGTTTTTTACAAGAGTAGGCAACGCAGACCTTTAGGCTACATCCACAGAACAACGTTTTTGTTAAAAAACAGAGTTTTAAAATGAAAACGATCCCTGTCCAAAAATGTCAAGTCCAGTTATTTCTTTCAAGTTTCAAGGCTTAATTCTCCTGAATGAAAGTTGAAGAAACCAGATGGTTAATTGTGGTTACACTATTCTTTATGGTCAGAACATGCCAAACAGTGGATCACTTAAAATTTTTAGAACATTCTATTTCAACATAAAATCTTTCTTCAACAAATATACATGTGTAAAATAAAGTAAAATCTTTTTTCACTCCCTCATAATCACAATTATTTTGGTCAATACTGAGATCACAGTTATTTAACAGGATTACTGACTTTCCTGGGACACATCTTTCATTTATTGAACCTTTAAAATGTAATACTCTGTTTTTAAAAAAATATTATATGCATTATACCAAAATCCCTAATAGCCCATGAAATAAGAAATAGTAATGCAACATTATAAACTGAGGACGACAGCAGCGCAGTTTTGCTACGGAGTGGAGCAGAGCAGGTAACAGGTGAACTTCTCGAGTTGACAAAGTTACATTACAGAACATTGAAATAAAAGCATGGTGTTTTGTCGGGATGCCGTGACCTAAACCAACAGTGAGAAAACTATATATCGGTTTGACGTTAGAAGACACCGACACAGTGGATATTTTACAAGCACCGACCAGGTAAAGCAACGCTGAACACACCTGGTTTAGAATAACTAATAGCCCATCCATTCATCCATTTACTATACACACTTATCCTTTGGCCTACAGGGCAGTGTAAACAAATGCCATAGTCTTAAGCAAGGCTGAATAGGAAGTTAAAGCAGTTACAACCCCATTATGTTGTCTCAAGCTGAACTAAACATCACAACTGCTGAGAGGGAGTTTGGGCTTTTAGGGAGGGATGAGAGCCTCGACTGTAAAGGAAAGGGGGGCGCTGGATTTAAGACAAAAAGAGTGTCATTGTGAAACGGCTTGCGGCACAATTATCGTTTTATCTTAATGAACTAGTTTTTATAATCGGTGGAAGCCAAAGTCGTAATTGAGATTAAAATTTAATTAACTGCTCAACGCTGTGTTGATGCGCTGCACTTTTCTTTCTTTTTTTTTTTTTTTTCTCTATATCATAATTTATATTTGGGGAGGGAGGGTGTCAAGTCAGCTCCATTCAGAAGTCTCAAGTCCAAGTGAAGTCACAAGTCTTCTTTGATTTTGTCGAGTCTAAAGTAATCGTTTTTTGTGACTCGAGTCCAAGTCATGTGACTCAAGTCCACACCTCTGCAATACAATGAAAAAAGAGTAAAATAGAAGAGTAGAAGTTGCAGTACAAAGCCTCAGATTTGATTTAATAAAAGGCAGCGGCAAAAAAAATTCTTCAGCCTTGATTTAAAAGAACAGAGCCTTTCAGCATAGCCGCTGATTTCTGGGAGTTTGTTCAAGATATATGGAGCATAAAAACTGAATGCTGCTTCCAGGTTTAGTTTTCACACTTAGGACAGAAAGCAGACCTTTCCCAGACCACCTGAGAGGTCTGGATGGTTCATAACATAGCAGAAGATCACAGATTTATTTTGGCCCTTAACTATTCAGTGCTTTATAAACCAACAGCCATGTTTTAAATCAGTTCCCTTGACAGACAGCAAGCCAAAGTAAAGTAGGGCCCGACCGATATGGGATTTTTAAGATTGATTTCGATATTTAAGCATTTTTAAATCTGATGTGCTGATATTTTGAACAATTTTCTCTCTTTCCCTTTCTTTAAAGAAATACATAACATAAACAAACTAACATTTATTATGTTATAACATCACAGAATGCAGAATTGCACATAAAACATGAGCTTGCTTGAGATTTGTCTGGTTCCCAGGCTTTGGCATTCATTCTTGATTTGATTTGTAAACACCACAAAACCACCACCTGGCTCCCAGCGCAACACAGACTCCAACATAAACTCCACGTAAGGATAAAAACCAACCACAAAGTTTTATGTGCTGAAGCCCATCAGGCCAAACAAGAAACAGATGATTACTATAGTATAGCCTACTACAGTTGTAATGTTATGGCTTTCCACAATACTTCACCAACTAACGCACCCATATTATAATCCTGTGTACCACCGGTATGTCAGTGTTGATTTTAGCCTGCAAGAAATCAGACCCACACATCAGATCCCACAGATCACATCAACTAAACGCAGTCAGTGTAACATTATCATGGAACGAGCATTGATTAGTACAACCTAAAGCAAATGGCCACTTTCACACAACCTTATTTTCCGGGAGGATTGTTGCAATATGCGGCTCGCCTCGTGTCTGAAAGGTAACGTTACGGAGCCGAAAGGGGGATTGAGTTGATCTGCCACTGAGAGAGGAACGTGAAAAAGTGAAAAGCCACAGCTGGCATGCCGGTATTTCCACGTGTCGCTTTCCTCATGTGGGTTTTATCGCTGGACTACTTCAGAGTGTTCACACACAATGCAGTAATGCCAGTAAACACAACCTGCCATTACTGCAGCTGTTTGAAACCAAAGTAAACATTTTGCTGTGTTTAATTGCAATAAAGGACTCAAAATGATGCAGATTTGTTAAGCAAATAAATTGATATTTTGTCAGGTCTGCCAGCATGACAACTGCTTTAAAAATGTTTGTTCACAGTAAAGTACAACGATAGCTGGAATAAAGTAACTGGGTGCCCTCTGAAGCTAACAACAGTAGAAACTGGTAGCACGGTGGCACACTGCTGAAGGCTGAGCAGGACTGGACGGGTCGGAGTCATGTGACTATACGCGGTGTTTCATGGGGAAAGTAGATGAACCCACACAATATTATCAGGATTAAATAACAGAAATAATCTGCATGGGAAAATTACGTCAGTTAGAGGCTCTGAATTTTGGTTTTGATTACTTTTCAAATAACTGTCTGATAGAGAGGACAGAGGCAGCTTGCAAACACCATAACATAAAAGCATGGTTTTGCCTTAAGTGTTGTGGGCAAATATGCTTATAATGCTGAGAAACTCCTGATTTTTATAAATTGCATCAACACTTTGGCAGATTACATGATATTCCACATTTTACTGTTAATAGCTTTTTTGTCAAATTCCACAAATCAATCCGCAATTTCAGCTGCTCTGTTATCTTGGTCTAACCAAGTTTCAGTAACAAGCATGAAATTAAGATGTGTTCGATGACAAATTCATCGATTTTTAAAATGTTTTTCCTGCCAAAGACCTGACATTTAATTAGGTTACATTTATTGATTTAAAAGCATTATCTGCCCAGTTGTTTTGTGGCAGGCTGTGGCTGACGAGGAGTAGATACTGGATTTTCTAAATTTGCAGAATCTGTTAAGTGCTTCCTGTTTTTAGTAGATTCAACTTTCTTTTTCTATGACCTACCAAGACAGGAATTTTGAAAGCTACTGGCACACTGGGCCCCAGCTTGTCCTGGGAATAGTCATGAGCCATTAGTGAATGAGAGAATGATTTTGACATCATCTTCGGGGGGATGCCAGTGGTGGAAGTTTAGGGGAGAGAAAATGGAGTAGGGCGGGGTAAGTTTGGTTTCAGCAGTGACCAGCACTTTTGGGTGGTCATTGAACTCCCAAGAGGGGGGAGAAGGGTGATTTGGATGGGGTTTGGGGTGTTGAAGAAGGTGACTCCCCACAGGTGGTTGTTGGTGAGATGGGAGAAGACCTCTGGGCTCTGATGTCTCCCATGATCAAAGCTCTCTTTATTCAGGCTGAGGTGGTTCTCCTTCAAGCTTTCTGCCTCACTGTGTTATGTCTTCATGTTTTGATTCCTCTTGTCCTTGGCAGAGGGAACAGATGTGTGAAGCAGAAAGTAAAATTGGTTAGAGATTAGCTTAGAGGCAGTTTTACTACTGGCTTGTTAAGGCAAAGTCAATCTGCCCTAAAAAGATGTCGGTGGTCCCAGAAAACCTGATAGTTGGGGAAGTTTGTTGCCCCCGTTGGTGCTGTCCACGGCTGTGTCCTACTAACAACAGTCAAGAGGCACTCTGGCTGGATGATGAGGCCAGCCAGTTGCATCACAGATCTCAGGACACTGCGATCTGCTTGGTAATCTTCCTCCCATTTCCCAGAGGAATGATTTACTCTTAACGGTGTGTTAGCAGGCTCTTGTCTACTGTTTTGAGTCCATGCTAAAGTAATATTGTTATTCCAATGTGATAACATTCTTTATCCGAATAAATTACAGTCGCAATGATTTACAACCATAATTTCTAACGGAAAAAACAAGAATATCAGCAAAAGTATGCCAGCGGAAGAGGGAGCAAAAAGCGTCTGCACTGTAACAAAGCAGGAAGTCAGTCAGTCAAGTAAAGTTTATTATCATAACATCCTGTAATGCGTGAGGTCTTATTTATCAGATATTTTAGAGACAAAGTTGATTAGCTTTCTGTACATTATTTAGTCCTAAGCTAGCCAAATATTCTGTTCTATCTGTTCATGGCTGTCATTAGTGAAGCAGCACAGAGCTTGACGTTGGCTTTGAATTAGTACTCGATTATTTCAACAATTCATCACCTGGTCAGGTGCCGTTGTGTTGTTGGTAGGAGACATAAGTTTTGTTTTACGGTGGACAGACTGACATTACAGTGTGGTTTTCTTTTAACTTGAAATAATCCCATACTTTGGACACTTTCTTCTTCGTCCCTCACTATTTTCTCTCTTCCTCCAATTTGCAGCATCATCAACATCAAATCACGTCGTGTTCACAGTGTAAGGGCGATGTGCGACAGTAATAAATGTCCGTGCGAAACAGTGTGCTATAAAGTTATATGGATTAAACAAAGCATTTTAGTAATTGATTTAATCTATGAATTGTTTCAGCCCTACTTTAGATTGTTTAAAAATCTAAAATCATTTCACAGGGATTCAGTGGAGTTGGACAACCCAGCGGAGGAGGCCAAAGCCAAGCGTCTGCTGGACAACCTGGTGGCTGAGCTGCAGAGGAAAGCCCAGCTTCAGGGAGGAGAGGATGGATTTCTGCTCAAGATAAAGCTTGGCCACTACGCCAACCAGCTCAAGGTACCAGTCATCTCTGTAAGATGAGGGAGTTCATTCATGTCATTTAGCCAAATGGGAAACTTGAAACACAATACAACACAAAACAAGCTGCAACGCTTACTCGATTTTTCTATTAATATCTCTGTGACAATATAGCACAGAAATGTGGTTCAGATATTGTCAAAATCTATAGACTCTTATGAGTCTTTATTCTTGCAAGATTGAATGTGACTCACACAGCGAGCATGGAGGAAGAGAAGAGCCCTCCTCTATCACTGTGTGTAATTGGTGGGTTTGTGTGTTTGTTTGACATTTTGTGTGAAGCTAACCAATGGACACTCAGGAAATCACAGACCTACCCATCCCCCTAAACTGCAGAGAAACACTGCAGTTTAAGGAAAGTCCGCAAAAAAATATTGAAAAAGAAGAACAAGACGACAAGTAGAGAAAATAGCGCGGAAGTATGCTGTTAGCGAAGTTCCTGTAGCAGTTTTGTAGAGTAGTGAGGAGTATTAGGGAGGGGTTCCAGAACCTAATGGATTTGATTCTCAGGATGAAGAGGATCATCAAAGTAATCAGGGTCCATTTGGAGATCAGTTGAAATACAATCAAAAAATGACGTTGCTGACTCAACATTGTGATGTCTGTCAGCCATCGCCGATGGACAATGGCATCGTCTATCGGCCCAACCCTACCCCACACTTCACACTGGTAAAGTTGTGCGGAAGCGGGTGAAACAACAAGATGGCAGCTGGCCAAAGACATCAAGCCTGTCCCACACCAGTTACTGAGTACGACGAACACATGGGTGGATTTGATTGATCAGACCAGCTTTATCAATATTACTCTGCACAACACAAAACCATGCGCTGGTACTGAAACCTGTTCTACCCTTTTCTGGACATGGCCACCACCATCAGCTTTATTCTCCACAACACACTGCCCCAGCAAACAAATCCCATGACACATAGACCCTGCCCGGACACTGCAGCTCATCTTCCTGTACCTATCGCTGATGTCCAAAAAGCCCCTAGCACGAAATCCACCACGGGTTTTGTGAACCTATTTCAAGCACCAAAACAATTTGTCCACATGATTTAAGGTATGTCAGTGTTGACATTTTTTTTGGGGGGGGGGGGGGGGGGGCTACTACTAACGTTGTGGAGCGGGCGTTAAAAACCCCTTTGCAATTCCTTCTGCTGGTTGGTTATATTGTGCAGAGGGTGCCACATATGCCTCTATGCAAACAATAAAACACTGAACCTTCGCAAGCAGTGGAGTACTTGGATGCATGTGATGGAGCATTGTCCTGCATAAAGATCATGGCCTTCTTGAAAACTGAGGACCTGTACCATTGCTTGAAGTAAGTATCTTCCATAAACTGGCTGTAGGTATGGGAGTTGAGTTTCAGTCCATCTTCAACCCGAAAAGGTCCAACTATCTCATCCTGAATGATAGCAGCCCACACCAGCACCCCTCCTCCACCTTGCTGGTGCCTGAGTCGAAGTGGTGCCCAGTGTCTATTAGTGATCCAGCCATGGGCCCATCCATCAAGAGTCAGTCTCATTTCATCTGTCCATAAAAACTTTTAAAAAAATCTGTCTTTAAGTATTTCTTTGCCCAATCTTGACGCTTCAACTTGTGTGGTTGTTTTTCAGCCTTCTTGGCTCCTCATCTTCATCTTCAACTTCATCAAGTTCATTTGTGCCTTTTCTTCTCCGTGAGCTTTTTGCACTACAGTTGACTACTCGCAATACAATGTTTGATTGTCCGGTGGACACGCCTCAAAGGATTAGCTATTTAAAGAGTGCATCCGTCTAAATGGTATTTTTACAAATTTAGACTTTTCAATGTCATTTAAATCTCTTCTCCCCCCT
>NC_060163.1:1424442-1452811 GCF_021292245.1 Micropterus dolomieu | reverse complement strand
CCCCCCCCCCCCCCCCCCCCCCCCCATTTTTAAGTTATGAAGCTGCCTAATAATCATGCACACTTTGTGTCATTCACTTTCGCCACACCCTCCCTCATTACACAAATACATATTGCCTGAAATGGTTAACTCCAATGAGTGTTGTATATGGTTTGGAGTTGGAAAATATGCATAGAGGTAATTGTTCATACAGAGTACTTACTTGCTTAATAATTGTGCACAAAGTGTATAGCTGACAGAACATCAAGTTTCAACATGCAACCTGGTAACTAGATCAATGCTTACTTACTTCCACAATGTACTACTGTAGCTCAACACTGATGCAACCGTAGGCTTGAACACCTTTCATTAGTGCCCAGCTACTCTCCAAGAATTTAAAATGAAACAGGCAAATGCATGTTTTTGCTACTAAGTAATCTAAGAACTGGTCCTGACATGTATGTATAAACAATGTGTGGAATGTAGATCATTGTGAAACAATAAAATATTGGTCACATTCTTTTAATATGAAGCAGAAAGGTTGATTATTGCAAATGTTTTAATTGCTTACAATGTGATTATTTTGTGAGTCAACAGTTTTATAGAAATGACAGTAACTGATGCATGTTTCAAAATGTAGTTGTTGTATCAGCAACATTTAAGTAGAAAATTAGAACAGTAACATACAAACAAGCAGAATATGATGCTGATACTAAAATAGAACTCACTGTAATTCAAAGAGGGAAACCCCTAATTAATTTGGTCAATTCATGTACATCATGATTGTCAATGTTGCCCAGTGATTCCTTATGAAACACTTAAGAGCTCGCAATAAATCAAATACATGTATGTATCTCAAGTGTTTCATATACATATATGTACTGTGTGTATATATATATACATAAACATAATGTACACATTCACAATGTGTCTGACTTTCATACCCGCAACTCACAGTGTGACTTCTGTGCATCCAGATGAGACAGCGGATGGCATCCTGGGGGATGTGCTCTCAGACCTAGGGTTGGGTATCGTTAGGATTTTTTACAATTCGGTGCCAAATTGATTGAGGCGTTCAAGTGCCTAAAATGACATTAAAGAGAGGATTTTTAAATCATCTTTAAAATGTAAAATTCTTTAAATTGAACAATATATTAACTGTTTAAGTTGTACTTAAATTTGAGTTGGTATTCTTTCTTATGCAAACCAGCTTTAATCTTGTTAGCTGTTATGACTGTTGTTTGGTTAAGGCAGGAAAGGCTGTTTATTGTAGTAACCGTTTTCTCCAGTGTTTCCAGGAGGTCAGTGAGTGTGTCGTGCCTGTTTATTTTCCTACCTGTTTGGCAGAGAGTTAAGGGGAGCGGTTGTTGTTGTTCCTGCTAGCCTGGCACAATACACAACATCCCAGATGTTGTCAATTAGATTCAGGTCTGGGGAACGTAAGGGCCAGTCAATGGAATCAATGTCTGACCAAATATTCTGCCCACGTGAGTCCTGCACCTGGAGGAATCCAGGGCCCACTGCACCAGCAAATGGTTAGACAATGGCTGTGAGGATTTCATCCCAGTATCTAATGACAGCAAGGGTCGTCACGAGGAGGAGTCGACCCTCCAAAAATATGCCTCCCCACACCATCACTGACCCATCACCAAACTGGTCACGCTGGATGATGAGGCTACAAAGTTTGCCATGGCATTTCCAAACTCTTTCCTGTTCTATCACATGTGGTCAATGTGATCCTACTCTCATTTGGGAAAAGAACTGGGCATCAGTGGTGGACCTGCCAATTCTGGTGTTCTCTTGCGAATGCTAATCGCATGGCGCTGGGCTGTGAGCACAGATCCCACTAGAGAGCATCAGGCCCTCCATCCACCATCCTGGAGTCTGCCACTGACAGTTTGGTCAGAAACATGCACACTAGTGGCCCGCTGGAGGTTATTTTGTAGGGCTGTGGCAGTACTCTTCCTGTTCCTCCTCGCATAAAGGAACAGCATGTGTGACAAGGACACTAGCAAAACGCAAAACTAGAGAGAAATCAATAAGGCAAGATTAGGAGAGAGCAATTGTCTGTGGCCACCACCTGCAAAACCATTCCGCATAAAGGAGCATGTGTGACATGTTGCACTACTACCGTGTACCTGCGCTCTAATATTGGCTAAAATGTTGGTATGGTATTGAGTTTAACTACTTGACATTAATAATGATTGGTGTGTGTAATTATGTATGTTTGTTTTGTGTTATCTCTGCAGAGCACTTATGACCGCTGCCCTTTAGAGCTGGTGCGTTGCATAAAACACATCCTGCACTCAGAGCAGAGGCTGGTTCAAGAAGCTACAAATGTAAGTGTCGAAGAGATTTTTGATGTTTATGAACCAAACTGAAGAAAGCAACATCTGGACCTTTTTATATGTTCTGTGTGTAGGCCAGCTCTGGGAGTGGCGGGCAGGCCATGGACAGCTTGTCACAACGCCACCAGCAGATCAACCAGGCCTTTGAGGAGCTTCGCCTGGCCACACAGGAGACTGAGAATGAACTGAGAAAGCTGCAGCACAGCCAGGAGTACTTCATCATCCAGTACCAGGAGAATCTACGCATCCAGGGTGAGACACACACACACACACACACACACACACACACACACACACACACACACACACACTCTCTAACATTAAGACATGCACAAAACATTTTTTTCAGTGCACCTGCTGATTTAAAATAGAACTCCCAGTCCAAAAATAGCTTCCACTGAATGTACACCTGTAACCTTAACCAGCACAGAACCCACTAGCCATTCATCGGCTGAATCACACATATCTTAGTAGAAACAGACCTGCAAGGGCTAGTTAAACCAAAGTTACCTTCTTTACACAAAAGTGAACAGCTTTATTCTGATAACTGGTGTGGTTGTAATACTCTGCATTCTCTTCCTCCCTGCTGTAGCCCAGCTGAGCAGCCTGTCTTCACTGCCTGCAGCCGAGCGCACCCAGCGGGAGACAACCCTACAGAGCAAGAGGGCCACTGTGGAGGCCTGGCTCACCAGAGAGGCCAGCACACTACAGAAATACAGGCTTGTATGAAGACATGCCACATTAACATCATAAACCATATTGTTCATATTTGTCTGAAATTTTCACACGTTTAAAAATGAGAAACATCCTCATGTTGTGTCAATCATGGGCGGCTGTGGCTCAGGAGGTAGAGCAGGTTGGCCGTTAATCGGAAGGTCGGCGGTTCAATCCCTGGCTCCCCCTGGTTGCGTGTCGAAGTGTCCTTGGGCAAGATACTGAACCCCGAATTGCCCCTGTATTGCCAGTGTATGAATGAGTGTGAATGTTAGTTTCCGTTTGAGCACTTAGGCTCAGTGTATGAATGTGTATGACTGGTGAATGCAGATGTAGTGTAAAAGCGCTTTGAGTGGTCGAAAAGACTAGAAAGGAGCATTTACAATTTACATTAAACAACACACCTTAGTGCTCCCTCCTTAAAAACAGTCTCTGTAATAAACCTAAATGGAAACCTTTTCTGGACTTGTCTTTAGGGTAAGAAAAATCCAGTGCTGGTTTGAATGGACCTATGTGCACTAATTTACTCCTCATAAAGTCTGTGAGGACTGAGCCAATCTGCTGGGTCATTTGGTGGAGCAGCAACTGTTCCGTTAGAGTCTGAGCTGCTTGTATCTGATGCTGGCTGTACATCTCATGCTGTGCTGGTATTGGCCTTCTCCTTGATCACGTATAATATGCAAGTTGCTCTTATGATGCTGTCTGCCAGATCTGAGTTCACCTCCTTTGGACTTTTATAAACTCTGAAACGGACGTTGGGTCTGAATGTGGAACACATGTTCTGATATGCAACACGCTCTTGACAGGCAAAGGTTAAAGATGCACTTGTCCTCTTCAAGATGCGTACCTGGGTAGGGTCAGAGAGGGTATGGCTTCATGAAGAAGGCCTCGTCTTCCATGATAACATAATTGATTTGACAAACGGACTAAAGTCATGGATCACTGGAACCATGTCCTGTAGTCTGATGAGACCAAGATAAACTTACTTGGTTCAGATGGTGTCAAGCGTGTGTGGCGGCAACCAGGTGAAGACAAAGACAAGTGTGTCTTGCCTACAGTCAAGCATGTTGGTGGGAGTGTCATGGTCTGGGGCTGCATGAGTGCTGCCGGCACTGGGGAGCTACAGTTCATTGAGGGAACCATGAGTGCCAACATGTACTGTGACATACTGAAGCAGAGCATGATCCCCTCTCTATGGAGACTGGGCTGCAGGGCAGTATTCCAACATGATCATGACCCCAAACACACCTCCAGGACGACCACTGCGTTGCTAAAGAAGCTGAGGGTAAAGGTGATGGACTGGCCAAGTTTGTCTCCAGACCTAAACCCTGTTGAGCATCTGTGGGGCATCCTCAAACGGAAGGTGGAGGAGTGCAAGGTCTCTAACATCCACCAGCTCCTTGATGTCATCATGGGGGAGTGGAAGAGGACCCCAGTGGCAACCTGTGAAGCTCTGAACTCCATGCCCAAGAGGGTTATTGTGGTTATTTTGAGGGGACAGCAGATTTACATTGTTATACAAGCTGTACACTCACTACTTTACATTGTAGCAAAGTGACATTTCTTCATTGTGGGTGTTGATGTTGATGAACTAGTATTTTCTTTGTCTGTACTCAGCACTAGGGTAGAAAGGTTTAAGGTTGCAGACATGCACAGCTCTTATGTCCTGACCGGTATCCTCCAAGACAACTTGGTAGTTTAGGGGCCCAAGTTGTTGAACTATGCAGTAGAAACCATTTCACTTTTTGGCTACTCACTTCACTTTCTATTTGCTTATCCTTTGCTCTTGATTGATTGATTGTTAACATGCTCAGTTACATATGCAAATGATTCTCTATAAATGGCTGGTGGTGTGTTGGTAGGACCTGTCAGAACAACACCAGAAGACCCTGGCCATGTTGAGAAAGCAGCAGACAATGATTCTCGATGAGGAGCTCATCCTGTGGAAGAGGAGGCAGCAGCTGGCGGGCAACGGGGGTCCTCATGAGGGGGGACTGGATGTTCTCCAGTCCTGGTATATACTTGACTTAGTAATTATTTTAACTGGCATAATATATTATAGGGTTGCGATTTTCTTAAATAGTTTGACCTACCTCAAACATGAGCTTTTTGGGTTTGTCGAATATTTTTTATTCAGAAAAGGTGTTCTCTTTGATAAAACATTATAATTCACATATCTATAAAATACATGGACATGGAGAAAAAAAATAAATAAATTAATGCATAATATACTTGCATAGAGGAACCCATTGTCATTTTCTTCTCTTTCTCCTTGATTTCCACATTGTGGTGGTATCTCAACCTCCTCTCCCTGTCCACCAGGTGTGAAAAGCTGGCTGATCTGATCTGGCAGAACCGGCAGCAGATCCGGCGCTGTGAACATCTAACCCAGCAGCTTCCTCTGCCGGGCCCCATGGAAGAGCTGCTAAGCAAACTCAACGCTGACATCACTGATATCATCTCCGCCCTGGTTACCAGGTGAGAACTATGTTTGGGATTAAAGGTGGGGTATGTGATTCTATAGAAATCCAACACCATGATACAGAGCAATCAACAACACACAACGATACTCACAACTGTCCTGCTACTATAGCTAACACCACAACAACAGCATGTCTTGCTGAACTAGAAAGTTACCTGAATGTCCATGAGCAAGTCATTTAACGTTACTGACACACAAATCATGGCTGGAAGGGCTGGAATAGTGTTGTGTGGCGGGGTACAGATAGCGGACTGTGAGGAGATATTGACTGAATTTGACAAAAAGACGTGCTGGATTTGAATTGCTGACCCCACCTTTAAAATGTTTTAAAGGGGCATGAAATTGGGAGGGTGCAATCAATAAGTTTTAGCAGAATTACAGAATTACCAAAGATAATTTAAAAAAAAAAAAAAAAAAATCTTTGTTCAATATTTAAAGTTCCTCAGGTGCACCACCCTTAAAGAAGGGAAACAACAAAATAATTGATTCAGTCTTATCAGACTATTAATTTTACAATCCAAATTACCATCAAAAGCTAGTAAGTTAAAGGATTTGGACATAGAGATTGGCAGCATTCACTCTTGTGTAAACAGGCCGGCGTGTATATTCAAAAGCTACTAAATGTGTTTATCAGTGTACCAAATGATACCACAAGTGCAACAATATGCTGAAACAACTATAGGAAAAGAACAAAAAGTGAGTGTGTGTTTGCACGTATGTGTATTTGAGCGATAGGGCTGTTTGATATGACAATATTCCACACTTTATGGTAATATTTTCACAAGTGGCTGATGCTTTGCATCTTTAATTAGATATGTTTTTTAAGTTAGATATTTCATAGACATCTGTCAAATATCTAACTTAAAACTAATCTCCAACATAAAACTAATATCCACCTTAAAACTCATGTCACCGTTGTAAATTCTTCCACACTTGCCGGTGTTGCAGAGAAGAAATTTGCTTTCAGAATATACAAACATAGAGGAGAGCAAAGTTTACTCAGAAATTGGTAATACTGAAAATGAGGACTCAGAAGCAAAAACAAGGAGCTCATACCAAAGAGAGAAGTCTGTTGTATGAACGAGCCACACAACACTACTCCAGCCGTGATTTGTGTGTCAGGCAACGTTACCTGTTTTTCCTACAGACATTCAGCTACCGTAACAGGAGAGTTGAGAAAATTGCTATCTGGAGCTGTTGTGCTGGCTCTGGGATCATCACATCCCCTCATGTTAATGTAACAAGTACTTTGAGTATAATTAAAATGAACTTAGGTTATTTGGTAGCCACATTCTAACAATCACAAACGCATCTCAACAATAAACCTCCAAAAAAACAAACCAATTCATGTAAGTTACACTGACGAAGATAAAACCGTCCTATGCTTAGCCGTGTGCACTTTTAAGCTATTCTATGCCAAGTTATTTTACTTCACCAGTCCATTCAGGGAAAAGGGTTGCTTTGATGCTGCTGTGTTAGCTGCCGATTCCATTGTGGATGAGCAGAAATTGTGGTTCTGATCTTTGCAGGTCAGAGGAACCCGGTTGCTCCGTCCTTTGTTTTCCTCATAGTTTAGCAGTTCTGCTCTGACTTGCTTTGTTCCTCCTGTATCTTGAAAAATTAGCTGGTAGACTTTACTTACTTACTTAACTAAACTCTATTACTGGGATCTCAGGTGGGCCCTTGCATCGCTGCAGTAAGAGAGCGTTAGATTTGGTGTGTCTACTCCAAGCAGACTTCACTGAGAGGGAGACCGTTGCAGCTGCAGTAAAGACGAGTCCAGGAGAAAATGAAGTGAAGCAAAAGCTAACCGACCCTTTTCTTGACCTGGTGATTTCACAGGTCATAGAAACACTGACCAATGCTAGTTGAAATGAACAGATTCATCTGTGGGTTCCAGTGGTCCCAACAAATATATTTAACCCTTTAGTGTTGTAGTGAGCTGGTTCCCACTTTTTAAAAGCCGAGTTCTGAAAAGGAGACTCCGTCCGATTGATTCAGGAGAAGCAATGCATATTATGTCTTGATTGTGCAACAGTGACTACGTCTTTACTCTGGTGAGTTTGCCCATCCAGTCAACATGTGCTTTGTAGAAATGGATGAGTCTCATGCAAATATGACCCCTGGGGTATCTTATGGGAGGTTGCTGTGGGGAATGGGTTGCCAGGGCTGCTACCATGAGCTACCCCCTGTACACCTGGAATGATAACTGTTATCAGTAGCAACCCGTTCTCACTCCCAACTCGTCACACATGGACGCATGGTCAAACACACAGGGGATCCCCATTGCGTCATAGATGAACGCATAGGGGAAAGCCCTGTTTGGTTAGTTTTGGATGTTAAAGGTAGGTATACTATATGTAACAGAAAAGACAGAGTAAGGAGGTGGTTGAGGTGGATGGAAGGCCAGAACCCGAACTATCAACCAGGAGACCAGTGTTTGTTTCCCGTGTGAAACAAAGAGTCGACATTGTTTATTTTTTTAAAGCTACGTAGGTTTCATAAATTGCGTAACACAAGCAACGTTACTTCACTTACGTGTTAACTTATGTATGTAGTTATTGTAACCCAGGGCATTCAAAAGCAACGTCCTGACCAAGTGTCTATATGTGACGAGTGAGTGAGAATGGGTTGTCTGTAGATGTAGGCCTCTCACATGGTGGTACCTGTTCACCAATTCTGATATGGTGACCCCGTCATATATCTTATCATATGTCTTATTCATACAAATGTCCAATTCCTTCCTTCTCAAGTACCTTGCATACCTAGATGTTAACAATTTTCACCCTTTTCATATAGGAGACACACATTATGTAGGACTACAGAATTTCAAAGTCTGTAGTGTAGTTCCATATCTACAATGACTGAATAAAGAGTGTGGGACTCCACGGTTTCTCACACACACACACACACACACACGCCCTCATATCAAAGACGGCGCGCTAGGAAGAGCTCACTTCAAAGTGCAGCCACATTGATAGATGCAAAATGTGAGTAAACGGAGTTAGAAATTCTGTTTGAAAAAATCTAAAAGTTGTGTCCGGCCAAGCTTTGCCTTCAGTCAGACCGACTAATGCTGTGTGTTCAGCAGCATGTAATAATCTTTTTGATGGGGAACAATTCACAATACATGTATTGTAACAACGCATTCATTGTGATCTGTCCCCATAAATAATTGCATTACATTTGAATATTTCTATATGCATATTTGCACAATACATTTAATTTATTTTAGTTTTGAAATTTCAATCAGACTCTTTCTTATGACAAAATGTGCTTAGATTTTAAAACACAGAATTCCCCCAATAAATTATGGAAAACATCTAATTTGGATAAAAATAAACTGGAATGTGGCAAAAATTTAAACAGATTTCATAGGGCCTTATCAATGATCTGGTCATCCAATATGTGAATGTAGCATAACTAAAGCAAGCTCCATCAGGATGGAATAACTTAAGCATTAAAAATGTCGAAGAAGAATGGAGAATGTGACGAGCTTAAATTGGCCAAAATTTGTGTGCCACATCTAGGACAACACCACATATCCGCAACACGGCCGCACCGTCACACTGGCAGTTTTAGGGGGTCTACTACCCCCCCCAAAAGAAATCCTAGGGGAAACACTGCTGTGTTCAACCTAGGGATGCAACGACTACAGATTTTGTTGGTACGATTATTGTCAGAGGAATAATCACGATTATTATGCATTAATTAATTTCACAAAACTAGTAATGACTGTAGTTGATTATTAATATTTAATTACATTAACAATTATATTAAGTATTATTAATGTAAGAGGAATTTTAACTTCATTTATCTCCCAGGGGAAATTGTTATTAAGGAGGGAATAAACTTAACTGTTGTCATCAACTCTCATCCACATGTATAAGTGTTAGTGAAAATAATAGAAAGAAATTGAAACATCTCTCAGACAGTGTTATAAATAACTCAAATGCAGTTAATTGGTATAGTCCTGGAAGTCTATAAGCTCTTGACGTTATGTTAGTGTTTTACACCTGGCAACATTTTCTCAAAACAGAAAAAAGGAGGTAACAGGATGTAGGCCTAGTGTTAAATGTTCAGTGACTGAAGGTCTTGAGAGGACTACGTTCTTCCATAAAGGCCCTTTCAGAAAAGAAGCGATTTGTAATGAGTGGAAGCTGCTCAGCGCAAAAGTTGGAAATAAACAAGTGCTGAGCCTAAGATTCAAGAGAAGTACAGATTCTGTCCTGCTAGAGGTCATAGATCTTTACCAATCTAGTCTACGTGTGCTTTGTGGACTTGAAGACAGCTTATTGCTGGTGTCTTGTGGAGCTTGCTGTGAGAGTATAGAGTGCAGGGGCCAATACTGCAAGCCATTTTTCTCATTGTATAACTGGAGTGAAAGCTGTGTACATGGCAAAAAGCTCGTTTTCTGTGGCTGTAGAATGTCATCAGCATTGTGCCTTCTCCCTGATTATGTTGTTGACAGTCTCTTCCATACACTTAGCTAATTTCCAGACATCAATATCACTGCCTTTGGATAACATTCAGGAAAACATTGACCATCCCATCATTTCATTGTCCCCTTTTCTGTTCAGTACATTCATCATTGAAAAGCAGCCGCCCCAGGTGCTAAAGACCCAGACCAAGTTTGCAGCCACAGTGCGCCTTCTGGTTGGCGGGAAGCTCAACGTCCACATGAACCCACCTCAGGTCAAGGCTGTCATTGTTAGTGAGCAGCAGGCCAAAGCTCTGCTGAAGAATGAGAGCACACACAGGTGAGGGGCACATGGCAGCATGCAGACTTGTGATTATCATAAATGCTTTGGTAAAACACATTATGGAACTTTGGCTGATACAATGCTGAAATAATGGGGGATTATAGCAGGCACCTATTGGATTTTAAAAGGCAATTAATTGGTTCTTTGGCAGTTACTAAACAAAAATGGTGGTTTAGTTATTATGTGAGATTGTGACTGTTTAAATGTGTAAACCCCTTCTTCTTTGTTGATGTCTTCTGCCATGGTCACTGAGAATGTGTTTATCATTTTTAACTGCTTTTTTTTTCACTGCTAGTGAAAGCAGTGGAGAAATCCTCAACAACAACTGTGTGATGGAGTATCACCAGGCCACTGGTACCCTTAGTGCACACTTTAGAAACATGGTAAGTCCTACTGGTTATCTTTTTAGGAGTGTAAACGAGATGCATTACTGGTAATTTTACAAGTATTTTAAAATGTCCACCACCGGATAGAAGTTTTTAAGTAGTAATGGTAGGATTGTTTTTTACATCATGTGGTTATGAACACCATGTCCGAAATTAGGTTTGGAGTGCCTCAAAGATAATTTGTTGGTCCTATTGTATTTCCACTACATGTGCTCCCTCTAGATAATATTATTTGCTGTCTCTCATTTCATTTTTATGCGGACGATACACAGTTATACCTTCCAATAAAGCCTACTGTTGATGTGTGTTGCATCGGCAATCTAGTTGATGTCAAAAACTGGATGGCAAACAAATGTCTTTTTGAGCTTCATGAACTGTGACATCTACAGTTCCTGGCTCCTTGACAGATGATTTGGACCATGGTCTGTTTCTGCAGTGGGAAAATCAAGTTTGTGTTGGTCAATGGTGCAAGATGGCAATGCCCGTTTGGTGTTTGTGCTTAATGAACACAATGTTCAGTTCCTAATACTGAAATTGTCTTCTAATTGTTACAGCCCCACTCCAGCCAGTTTTAAGTTTTTGCTTAACATTCTTTCTCAACCAAAGAATCGGGGTGTGTTTAATAGTTAGACGTAATCCATTACCTCTAAAAGTGCATGTCAAGGTCTACATCACCCTACTTAGATCAGCAGGGTTTCACTGCGCTCCGCATTTGAATAGATAGACAGACAAGCATTCTGTGAGTAAACGCCTCTATGTTTGGTAAACATGGAACCTGCTTCTGTGCACTACTGTATCCCCGCCAGTACAACTGTATTTTCTTTATAGCCTCGCTTAAGTTAAAACTATGTGTAACAATATAATGCTATACAGTAAGAAATAACTGTGTGTGATGGTGTGCATTGTGCTCATCTTTGCAGCTGATCTGCTGTTAAAAATGTATATAATTTATCTAGTCACAGTTTCTTACAACACAGCTTGCAACACAGTTAGACAAACTGACACAATTTTTTTTTATACGAAGAAAGGAATAACTGGGGCTCAGTTTAGCTCATCCGGTAGAGCACGCTCCCCATGTACAAGGCTGAGGCCTTAATAAAGCGGCCCAGGTTCAAATCTGTGTCTCTCTCGCCCTCGTTTCCTTCTTCTATCCACTTTCCTATGTCTCCAATAAAGATGAATAAATGCACAAAAAATATCTTATAAAAACAAACAAAAAAAGAAATAACTAAATGGGACATTTTCTTCATTGCCCTTAGCAATGTGGTGAGCCGGAGAGCAGAAGCAGATGCAGCAATCACACAAATTTTCTTTAGAAAATGCAAATATTCTAGTGATTATTTGTCTTATGCCATGACTCAAATTGCCGCGAGCTGGAATGAGCTAGAAACACGAAACTGGCCCAAATACTGGCAATTATGTGCACATGCTTCTCCAGAAGTATGAGCCCAGTCGTCTGGATGTTGGTGCTGTAAATAAGGCCCTGCTTGGGCACATATAATGACACTCAGTGACCTTCAGGTGATGCTGTAATAGTCAAGTTTTACGTTATCTCGAAAATGGCTTGGCCTAAGGTCAATTTTCTAAAAATCCTATTTAATACTTATCTCGTCTGAAATCACTGGGCCAGTCGTCCCAAAACACAGACAGGATCATCTATAGGACTTCACTGATCTTTGTTAAGTTGTTAAAGAAAATTTCAATAGCATAGAGAATGCAATTGAAATATTATATTTAACAAAATGAGAGAATGAAGGATAAAGCTGGTGTAATTGTATGTTGTTATAATCAACATATTTTATATTTATTTATTTTATATTTATTATCAACAGATTCTATAAAACCAATAAACTAATCCCTCTAACAAGTATTGTGTGTGCATCTAAAGCCTGATATATCTTATTCCTCTGTCTGTCAAACAAGCAAGTCTGTGTCACCAAATCAAGCACTATCAGAGACGCCTGCCTGACACTCTCCAGATATTTAAGATGCAGATACTCATTTGTTTCATGAAGGAATGTGTCTCTAATCTTTTCTCACTTCTTCATGTCTTTGCTGTGTGTGTGTCACTGAAGTCACTGAAGCGGATCAAGCGTTCGGACCGCCGAGGTGCGGAGTCAGTGACGGAGGAGAAGTTCACAGTTCTGTTTGAGTCACAGTTCAGCGTTGGGGGCAACGAGCTGGTCTTCCATGTCAAAGTAATCAGATAGGACATTTGAACTTTTATACTTGTAAATAGTAACTGAACAGCACTGGGGATCTTGCTTGGTTACTGACTGATCAGCTTTACTCCTGGGCCATCTGCTATTGTTTTGATCTACACTCTCCTGGTCTCCTTTGGAACATTTAAACATTCATTAATAATTGATTAGTTTATGAATCCAGAAGATACTTCCTCTTTAACTTGTTACTGTCCTTCTTGTTGTGTCTCTAACCCGCAGACCTTATCCCTGCCTGTGGTAGTGATCGTCCATGGCAGTCAGGACAACAACGCCACAGCAACAGTCCTGTGGGACAACGCCTTCGCTGAGCCAGTGAGTTGGCTGTTTACCACAATGGCCTTTTTATACTTCACCATGTCAGGTGGTGACTATCTCAAGTGATATTTCACTATAACCTCACATTCAATGTCAGCTTGTAGATTGCATAATATGCTAAAGTCTTGCCATAATTAGTATTTTTGTATTGACAAATCCCATGTGCAGAGCCAAATCAACAATCTATGTATCCTACTAACAAGTATTGTTACCAGGTCTCTGTGGAGCATGATACACGTGTCTCAATGATATTACCTGTCTAAAGAAAGGCCTAATACATTTATATATTTATATTCCTCTGTGCCATAAAGCTCCATTGTTCATTATCCAAAAACTATTAACAACTCATCAGTGAGCCTTATTGTTGCACTGGGTGAATTGATCATTCACCACCATGAACACACACACTGTAGTTTATTTTTTCCAAATACCACACACACCGTCCTGCTGCCCCAAATACTCACCAGGGCACCGCATGTGGATTAATCTGCCATTGAAAATAGTCCCACAACAATTGCACTATTTCCTCAGTTTGACTACAGTAAGCAGCTGTTTTAGGAAATTAATGAGATTAAAAAAGAAGGAAAAAGATAAAAAGAATCTATAAACTCACCAGCCACTTTATTAGGTACACCTGTTCAATTGCTTGTTAACACAAATAGCTAATCAGCCAATCACATGGCAGCAACTCAATGCATTTAGGTATGAAGACATGGTCAAGACAACATACATATCAGAATCCGCTTTATTGCCAGGTATGTGTACACATACAAGGAATTTGACTCGGGATTGTACATTGCTCACGATGTACTTACTCGTACAAAAATACCATAACACAATCAGACACAAACTACAGTATAGATAACACTAACATACACACTATGAACAAAACAATATAGACATATTAACAATGCAAGAGTAAACTATTATTCTCATTATGTACATGTTGAAGGTGGATATGATATACAGGTACACATACATGTACATAGTGTGATGGAACACAGTGCAAGGATGCTGGAAAAAAATAAGACCTATGACCTGAGGTAGGTGTATTGGTATACAGTATATACACAATATGACCTAGTATGAACAGCACTGAAATAGAGAATGGTGAATAAATAAATAATAAGTGGAAACCAGTAAACAGGTGGCTGATTAGAGACAGAGTTACTGGGATATTGCACAGGAATTGTTCCTGACACTGTGAGGCAGAAATCAGCTGTTCATCAGAGTGATGGCTTGTGGGAAGAAACTGTTCCTGAGTCTGTTGGTTTTGGCGTACAGTGCTCTGTAGCGCCTACCAGAGGGGAGGAGCTGGAACAGGTTGTGTCCGGGGTGAGATGGATCTGCAGTGATGTTTCCTGACTCTGGAAATGTCCTGAATGGAGGGCAGGTTGGCACCGATGATTTTTATTTTATTTTTTCTGCAGTTCTGACTGTCCGTTGTAGTCTTTTTTTAGTGGCAGATCCAAACCAGACAGTGATGGAGGTGCAGAGGACAGACTGGATGATGGCTGTGTAGAACTGGATCAGCAGCTCCTTAGGCAGGTTGAGCTTCCTGAGCTGACGCAGGAATTACATCCTCTGCTGGGCCTTCTTGATGATGGTGTAAGTGTTGGGCTTCCACTTCAGGTCCTGGGATATAGTGGAACCCAGAAACCTGAAGGATTCCACAGCAGACACAGGGCTGTTGAGTATGGTGATGAGTGGCAGAGTGGGGGAGCTCCTCCTGAAGTCCACGGTCATCTCCACAGTTTTGAGCGTGTTAAGCTCCAGGTTGTTCTGACCACACCAGAGAGCCAGCTGATCAACCTCCCGTCTATAGGCCGACTCATCACCGTCCCGGATGAGGCCGATGACCGTTGTGTCGTCAGCGAACTTCAGGAGTTTGAGAGATGGGTCTCCTCAGGTGCAGTCGTTGGTGTAGAGGGAGAAGAGCAGTGGGGAGAGCACACACCCCTGGGGGGCGCCAGTGCTGATAGTCCGGGTGCTGGATGTGATGTTTCCCAGCCTCACCTGCTGACTCCTGTCAGTCAGGAAGTCTGTGATCCACTGACAGGTGGAGGCTGGCACAGTGAGCTGGGTGAGTTTGGTGCTGAGGATGTCCGGGATGATGGTGTTGAACGCCGAGCTGAAGTCCACGAACAGGATCCTTGCATATGTCCCTGGAGAGTCAAAGTGTTGCAGGATGTAATGCAGTCCTGTTGACAGCATCATTCACTGACCTGCTAGCCCTGTACGCAAACTGCAGGGGGTCCAGCAGGGGGCCTGTAATGTCCTTCAGGTGGGCCAACACCAGTCTTTCAAAGGACTTCATGACTACAGATGTCAGGGCGACGGGGCTGTAGTCATTTAGTCCAGAGATGGAGGGTTTTTTTAGGACCGGGATGACTGTGGAGCGTTTGAAGCAGGAGGGAACTTCACACAGCTCCAGTGATCTGTTGAAGATCTGAGTGAAGATGGGGGCCAGCTGGTCCGCACAGATTTTCAGACAGGATGGAGACACACCGTCGGGGCCAGAAGCCTTCCTGATCTTCTGACTTTGGAAGAGGTGGTGCACATCCTCTTCACAGATCTTCTCAGTATGTCAGAGGGGGAAGGTGACTGTTTGTGGATGGCGTTGGAGCGGGGGAGAGGTGTGACTCTGGGCTTTTCAAACCTACAGTAGAAACCATTCAGCTCGTCTGCCAGTCGTTGAGTACCAGCAGTGTTGGGAGATGGTCTCTTGTAGATTGAGCGTCCGTATGCTTCTCCACACTGACGCAGTGTCGTTGGCTGCAAAGCTGTTATTTAGCTTTTCAGCGTGTTCCTGGCCTGGTTGTACAGGACTCTGTCCTCACTTCTGAAGGCCTCCTCCTTGGTCTGACGAAGCTGCCTGAGTTTCGCTGTGAACCAGGGTTTTTGGTTGTTGTATTTGCGGAAGGTTTTAGTCGGCACACATATGTCCTCACAAAAACTGATGTAAGATGTCACAGTGTCAGTTAGTTCGTCCAGGTCAGTGGCTGCAGCCTTCATAACACTCCAGTCAGTGCAGTCAAAGCAGGCCTGTAACTCCAGTACTGTTGAAACCGAGCATCAGAATGGGGAAGAAAGGAGTTTTCAGTGACTTTGAACGTGGCATGGTTGTTGGTGCCAGACGGGTTGGTCTGAGTATTTCACAAACTGCTGATCTACTGGGATTTTCACGAACAACCATCTCTAGGGTTTCCAGAGAATGGTCCGATAAAGAGAAAATATACAGTGAGCGGCAGTTGTGTGGACGAAAATGCTGATGATGTCAGAAGAGAATGGACAGACTGGTTCGAGATGACAGACAGGCAACAGTAACTCAAATAACCCCTCATTACAGCCAAGGTGTGCAGAACACCATCTCTGAACGCACAACACCGAACACAGAACAACACAGAAGACCGCATCGGGTGCCACTCTGAAACTGAGACTACAAATCACACAGGCTCACCAAAACTGGACAATAGAAGATTGGTAAAAATGCTGCCTGGTCTGATGAGTTTCGATTTCAGCTGCGACATTCAGATGGTAGGGTCAGAATTTGGCATGAACAACATGAAAGCATGGATCCATCCTTCCGTATCAACGGTTCAGGCTGGTGGTGTGGGGGATATTTTCTTGACACACTTTGGGTTCCTTAGTACCAACTGAGCATCGTTTAAATTGTTGCTGACCACGTCCATCCCTTTATGACCACAGTGTACCATCTTCTGATGGCTGCTTCCAGCAGGATAATGCTCCATGTCACAAAGCTCAAATCATCTCAAACTGGTTTCTTGAACATGACAGTGAGTTCACTGCACTCCAGTGGCCTCCACAGTCACCAGAACTCAATCCAATAGAACACCTTTGGGATGTGGTGGAACGGGAGATTTGCATCATGGATGTGCAGCCGACCAATCTGCAGCAACTGCGCGATGCTCTCATGTCAATATGGACCAAAGTCTCTGAGGAATGTTTCCAACACCTTGTTGAAAGTATACCATGACGAATTAAGGCAGTTCTGAAGGCAAAAGGGGGTCCAACCCAGTACTAGCAAGGTGTACCTAATAAAGTGGCCGGTGAGTGATCATTTTGAGTTGGTTTTAAAGACTTGGAGCTGAGAGCCATAGACAGAGTAGGAAGAAATCTTTTGAGAAAAGTGTTCTAACAAATTATTATTTTTACCCTCATTTCTATGGCAACTATTTTTAACTATTTTTGGATTTGTTCACAATAAGAAACATAAAATCAGACAGATCATTTATCATTTCTGTTTTAAGTGTGGTGCCACATGTCTGCTTTTTGACTTATGTCTTGATTTATTATATTGAACTGAACATATTTCATTACTCTGAATGGACTTCTTACTGTGTTTTTGTAAAATCTTAATCTGTTGTCTCGTTTCGGTCGGTAGTGTCCCCTTTGTGCTATTCAGCCATTACCCCATATTTTGTCAAAACGGTGAATATGGTGAGAGACAACTGAACAAAAAAACTGACAGTCAGGGTCTAAAGTCCTCTACTGCCCTGCCTTTTCCCTTTATTTTTCAACCATCCTCACCTCTCCAGGGCAGGGTGCCGTTCATTGTGCCAGACAAGGTGCTGTGGCCTCAGCTGTGCGAGGCCCTCAATATGAAGTACAAGGCTGAGATGCACAGTGGCCGTGGCTTGTCAGAGGATAACCTGGTCTTCCTGGCACAGAAGGCTTTTACAAGCAGCAGCAACAACCCAGAGGACTACCGCAACATGACCATATCCTGGGCCCAGTTCAACCGGGTGAGACCAGCTTGTTTCCACAGCTTACTGTAAAATTCAGCTTTCGCTAGAGAGCCTGTCCTCCCACTGCTCCATCTTTCTAATTGCTCTGACACACACATACATAAACACAAAAGAATAGTCTGACTTATTAACCAGAGTAACCTGGCTTCTTGTGTACGTGTAAACTTAATGATGAAGTATGTTTAATTTGTACAGGAGAGCTTACCTGGACGCAACTTCACCTTCTGGCAGTGGTTTGACGGAGTTGTGGAACTCATGAAGAAACATCTCAAGCCTCACTGGAATGATGGGTAACTGCTCATGCTGACAACTTTCTTGCAAGAGCCGACTGTGTTTCACTACCTCTGACCACAGCACTCATCACTGCTGGCTGTGGTTGGGTTTGAACCAGAGATATGGTCGCTCTGGATGTAACTCGACCACTGAGAGTTTGTCAGAGATTTGAGTGTGTTATGCTAGTAGCAAGTTGTGTAGCCTGGAGCCTTTATCCTTAAGCAAAGGTGACAAGTGGCCTACAGAGGTCTGGTAAGCTCACTTCTTTCTAACTCCACACCATAGACTGTAGATAAGAAGTGGACGTAGCCTCTGGGTCTGAAAAGTGAAGCGATTGTGAAGTGCTGTAAACCCTGCATTCTTTCAAAGAACCAGCTGGGGGGCGACTCCAGTGGTTGCGAAAAAACAATTCTGATTTCATTGGAGTCTGAGAGAAAATGACCTTATTTCTCACCTGATTTTTTTACCTCACTAAACACTTTTCACATGAATTTATGGTCTGAGTCGCTAGTTTCAAGTCTTTTGAAAACACAGCATGATGTTCATTTATTAAATTATGGTCCCATTTAGAGGAAAATAGACAAAAAAAGGCTTAAACCTTTATACTACTTTCATTACATACGTAGACACACTTGGATGTGTGACATTGTCATACCTGTCAACATTGGGATTTGAAAATAAGGGAAATTTTAAGGAAACTGGTATGGGCATTGGTGCAGTTCCCTAAAATATACAAGAAAATAAATTTCACTGTAAAGTAATAACCTGAATTATTCTTAGATTTTACTGCCCCTTTCAGCAGAAGAGCATATAGTTGGTGTTTTATTAATCTTATTACCCCCCCCCCCCCCCCCCCCCCCCCCCCCCCCCCCCCCCCCCAGTCTGCTTTATTTTCTCCATCAGCAGTCTCCTAAAAGACTGAGAACTCGTCTTTTTTCCATATAATTGGGCTTGTTAATGACGCAGCTTATCAAAAAACTGAAACCAACATCTGCACCCTGTGTGGTCACTGCTGCATGCGTAAAATATCTACCGCGACTTGTATCATAAATTAATAGTCTACCATTTTTTTTACCGAGTGCAGTCTGTGCGAGAGAACACATGCACATAAGATGCCCGCGCTCCTGATTACAACATCCATCATGATGTTTCATTGTAGACATCATCCGATGGAAATTTTGTACACATTGCCAAACCCTTGTGTTAATGTGTGTTTGTGTGCATAGGGCCATCCTGGGCTTTGTAAACAAGCAGCAGGCACAGGACATGTTGCTGTCCAAACCCAACGGCACCTTCCTGCTGAGATTCAGTGACTCTGAGATCGGAGGCATCACCATTGCCTGGGTGGCTGAGAACCCCAACAAACCAGGTACCAAACTGCTGTGCTTTTAAGGCCCTCTTATGAAACAATACACATACAGAAGTTTTTCCTCTGCTGAAATGCTAAAGTGCGATTGTCTCCTGTCAGTATCAGCCCCTCATTCTATTTGTGTGCTAATATGTTCATACATGCATGCCCAAGGTAGTATATAAGTCCTCTTAATCTCTGCGACAGTATTATATTATGGGACTCTGTAAACACAGTGATTGTAAGTCTTTGTTGTTTCTGTCTTTGGCTAGGAGAGAGGCTGGTCTGGAATCTGCTGCCTTATACAACCAAGGACTTCTCCATTCGCTCCCTGGCTGACCGCATCAGCGACCTGAACCACCTTCTTTTTCTCTACCCTGACCGGCCCAAAGACGAGGTCTTCGCCAAATACTACACCCCTCCACTCTGTATGTATCAGCAATGCTTATATGTATTTACATAACCACATCACTGCTGTGAGCTAAATACAAGCATCTGCAAATGAAATGCTGTTCCTCAATGAAATGAAGAATATTTTCTTAACTTATTTTATCTAACTCGGTGGTGTCATAGCAGATGGTGGAATAAGTTCAGTAAAATGGATGCCACTGTAAAAGTGAAACATGTTTTAAGGTAGTATGTCTCTCTTTCAGCCAAAGCAGTGGATGGATATGTAAAACCACAGATCAAACAAGTTGTGCCAGAGTAAGTTTTTCTTCTTCTCTTTTCTAAAACCGCCAAAGGAAACCTAAATTTGGGCAGGACTGAATAAAGTGCAACATTTAAAGGGGCTTTATGTAGTTTTTCAATAAAATCACTTATTAATAAAGTAAATTTTCAACATAAATTAAATGCTACATACAATCAGATGATGTCGGAGTGATCATCACAAAGCCTGGAGAGTCACGTTAGCTTGACGGCTAACGGCGACTAGTTGCTAACGTTATCCGGTGCAATATGGAACGTTATTGCTTTCCACATTACTTCACCAACTAACGCGACCCTTATTATTATCCTGTGTACCACTGGTAAAAAGCAAATGTGGAGCGATTTGTTAATACTAGCCTTTATGCATGGCAGGGACAGCAAGCTACTTTAGCACAGATCTTCCACTGTTTACTTCGTAACATTAAATTTCGATTTATTGTCCTTTTACCGATACTCAGATACACAACTTCTCCCATTTTTTTTTTTTTACCAGTATCTGCATCTGCATAAAAATATATAGAGAGATGGACAATTTGGTTCTCTGACAATACCATCTCTCTCTCTCTCTCTCTCTCTGTCTCTGTCTCTGTCTCTCTCTGTCTCTGTCTCTGTGTTACTGTCTCTGGTAGATTCACCACCCCTAACCCTGAACCCAGTGGTGGAACTCCGACATTCATGGACCAGACAGCTTCTCCCTCTGTGAGCCACCCCAACAACTTTGGTGTCTACCCTTCTATGTAAGTACACTCCTTTGCTTTACTTCATTTATTTGATTTGATGATTGCATACTTGTTTAGTGTATCAGAGAACCTCGTGAAGATTTTCAACACCACATCCCTGTTTTTAAACTCAAGAATGTGCTAAAACAGATTTTGGTCCATTTGAAAGGCCACACACCCAAACACAAGAAAAGCAATCCAGTGTATGCTGTCCAATGCGGAGAGGAATTCACAGATCTGTATATGAAACTAAACTAAAACTAAACAGCCACTACACAAACACATGGCTGAACGCAAAAGGGCCGATTCCTCAGGTCAAGTGTAAGTTTACTTACATCTGAATGGTAAGGGACACTCTTAAGAGGACAGCAAATTACATAGTTTGTACAGGGATGACAGATGGTTTGAAAGAAGAGTGAAATAGGCCATTTATACCAGCGACGATAACAACTGTCATTACAACAGCAAGGAGCACTAACGAGCCAGGCAGTGTCCATTACCTTGAAAATGACCCCACAGAGTTAACCCTTCTTGGATTCAACTTGTTTGCTCTGTCTAGGTTTCCCTCAGCCTGATTCCCCTTCATCTTGAGCCCTGTGATGGCATTCATTCCTGACCACACATCTCTCACGTTGTTTTGCTGGAGCTTGCTCTCCTGCTTCAGGCTGTATGCCTTCATGCATTCCCTCAGCCTCACGTTCAGCCCCCGCCTGCACGGAGTCTTACCCACTTCCTGTGTCCCTCCTCACTATCCTAGTGGACATATCTTGCTTATGACCAGCGGGTGTGTAAGTGGGTGTGAGAAATACCAAGTTGTGATCTGATCTGCCAAGATGGGTTTGGGCAGTGGAGCTGTGTGCATCCTGACAAATCCTTGTTAGTGCGTCAAGCTCATTCATGTTTTTCACCAGGGACCTCATATTTTCCATTACAATCAACGGGAGAAAAGGTTTATATTTCCTCCTCCTTGCTCTCCGTATGGCACCAGCCTCATAGAGAACCATACCAAGCATCTCCTCTTCAACTCGTCGAGGATTTGGGTTCTCTGCTGAAAAATTGTAGCCCCCTTCACCCTACACCCACAGAACATGCATACAAATGTAAATTTAGAACTGAATATTATATATATATATATGCATGCATGCATGCATGCATACACCGTTTTGGTGGATATGGGATAGTGATGGTATTATTACTGTTATTTATTCTGCTTATCAATCTAGTACTTCAACAGTATTTTTATTAAGTACTTAAGAACTTTTTATTTTTTTAAGAGGAAAAAAACAAAGCAGAAGAAAGGAACTGACATTTATTTTCACAAATGTAAAAAAAACAAAATAAACAATTATTTACTATAAAAGAAAATACAGAGGTATAGAGCAACATAGGTGGGGTTGCAGGTAGGCTGCAAAATGCCTAACAGTTCTTAGAAGTTGTTCTGGAGAAAGATCCACATTTGTCTTCTCTGGCAGAAGTTGGGACTTCTCCTGGCTTATTGTGTTCCCTGCAGCCAAAAATACCCTATAGGGATAGAGAAGCACAGAAGTAGCTTGTTGCATTGTTTGTGAGGAGGGGTAGAGCAGTTCTCTTCTCCCAAAACCACATCACAGGAGTTTCAGCCATGGGGATAGGAGGCAGGCCTTTGTAAAGTGTGACCTCTAGGTCAACACGCTTGCTGTCGCTGAGGGTGAGGGACGAGGTGTCCTGTTAGATCATCAACCTCAACTACCTGTCCTCCTCTGAGAACAGCTTCTCCAAGGCACTTCTTGTTTTGTACAATTGAGGATCTTTCTCCTCCCATTTCCTCTCCTTGTCCTGAAGACTCCTGTTGCTGGTGCTTTGTGTCTGTCTGCTGCAGCTCCTCAGCAGCTCAGGTGTTGCTTCTGTCACATTGGCCTCAACAGATGCCTTCCTCTGTCTGTCTCAGGTACTTACTGGCCTCTCTTTAAATCTGAAGTCCAATGCTGTGGCCTCATGCTGGAAGGCTTGAATGTCCTCATCCTGATTGCGCTCGGAGAGGTCCTCCCACACCTTCTCTTTGATGGTTGGCACAAAAGTTGTATCTTTATGCTTCACAGTGAAGTGCTCCTCAAGTTTTTGGAGGATGAGCATGATTTGTTCACTGGTCGCATTCTTTTCACATTGTGGATGTATAGAGGATTCTAATGAGTTGGACAAACTCTTCGGCCTTATGGAATTGCTGCAACTAATGACTATACAATTACTGAAACGAAATAATCGACTACTCAGATTATAAATCGCAAAATTGCACAATGCCATCAGCTTTTAAATTAAACTTGAGGTTGTTTTAGGAATGTGCTAATTAATGGGGAGTCACGTGACGTGGTTGATGAGAATGGCCGTTTGAGGAAGAGCTGTGCCCATCCCAGCATGATACATCTTTATGTGAGTTACCGTATGAAAAGTTGAAGTTATATTGCAACAATGCCAAACAACACCAGAAGCACCACTAATCCCCCAAGAACTGGCTCCGGTGGAACGAAGGCTAACAAAGTGGCTAATGCTAGCCAAGCTAACCTGAAGAAACCGCAGCCTCAGCCGGGGGCGCTGATGAACCGGACGCTAACACCATCCCCGGTAATGTAACCAAAGAGTTTGCTAAACTCACCGCATTAATCCTGGAGAAGTCAGACGCCCACGACAAGAAGCTGGAGGCTATCTGGGTGACAAGTGCTACAGCTAGCAAACTAGCTGAAATTACAAACCGCATTTCTCAAGTCAAGAGCCATTTGGGCTTCCTCGAGGAGGCTGATGAGAGACTGAAGGCGAACCCTCCAGCCACAGTTACAGAGGTGGAAGCCCTCCGCCTAAAGCTGGACGACATTGAGAATCGGGAGCGAAGGAATAATTTACGGTTCATCGGGTTTCCTGTGGGCAGCGAGGACGGAGACACTAGGTCATTCCTCATCAAAATTTTACCGGAGATCCTGAACCTCGCCTTCCCCGGAGGACTGGAAATTGACAGAGCGCACAGGATTGGAGGATTGCGCAGGAGCTCAGGTCCGGAACATCCCCCGCCAGCAAGACCCATCATTGCCAGATTCCAGGCCCGAAACCGCATCTTGCTGCATGCAAGATGGGTAGTGTTACCTGGAAGGAACATCGTATTATGGTCTTCGCCGACTATTCCAAGCTGGTTAATGAGAAGTGTATAAAGTTCAACAAGTGTAAGAAGTTGCTCCATGAAAAACGCACGAGATTTTCCCTCAACTTCCCGGCAGTGCTCACCGTGAGATCGGCGCAGGGCCCCCACCGATTTGATGAACATAAAAAAAGCCCTGGGTTATATTCATTCCCTTGGATAACTTGTCGTTACAGCGTTTTGGGGTAATGGTATTTAGCGCCACTGTATCACGGCCTTGAGTTGTGGGGGGCTTAGCCCTTTCCGGATTCTTTTTCCTGTTGGTCTTCCATTGGCTTGACAGGGTGGAGTGGCATTATCTGCTCTCCACCCTGGAATGTTTCGGCTTCGGCAAAAAGTTCATAGCTTGGATTAGGCTCATATACACTCACCCCTCAGCGTCGGTGCTTACCAACGGTATCATCTCCCTCCCATTTGAACTGGAAAGATGCACGAGGCAGGGAGACTCTCTCTCCTCTACTTTTTGCAGTTGCACTTGAACCGCTAGCGGTTACTTATAACGTAAAGGACCTGCATTTCCAGGCATACAAATCGGTGGCAGATGTCATAAATTGATGATGTATGCAGACGATATCATTTTGTTTGTCACAGATCCTGAACATTCTCTTGCATCACTATTTAAAATTATATAGTTCTCATCCATTTCGGGTTATAAAGTCAACTGGACAAAATCTGAGGCTCTTCCCCTCTCACCATTTTGTCCCAAATCCCTCTTTCATAAATTTTTATGGAATAATAAACGCCCCAGGATGAACCTGCGTAAGCTGCGGAGGCCATTGGACAGAGGAGGATTAGGTGTCCCCAACTTGCTCTTTTACCATTATGCGTTTACCATTAGGCATATGGCACAATGGTCTTTACCCCCGGAGAGAGCCCCCCCGTGGTTCCACCTCGAAAGCGTGTCCTCCCCTCTCACACCCATAGCTTACATCACAGCTAAATTAGCCCAACAGAATCAGTCACATCCCATTTTATCCCACATTCAGTGGGTCTGGAAGAGAGTAGCTAAGATCTTTAAATTTGTTCCGTATCTGCACCAGGCTGCCGGGATCTGGCAAAATCCCAAGCTCTGTATAAATAAATCACCCTTCCTTTGGAAGCTCTGGTTGTAAAAAGGGATTATGGTGCTCGGAGACTTACCATGATGGGACATTAAAATCCTTTGAGGCACTTAGACAGGAATTTGACTTACCACTTAATCAACAATGGAAGTATTTTCAGTTAAGACATCTCCTGGTGCAGGTCTTCGGCTCCCCTTCAGTAGTTCCACCGAGCGGTGACATGTTGGAGAAGGTTCTAACAATTTATGGGCGTGGCCATGAAGCCTCTTCCTACTATGCTATGATCCTTGCAGCCTCGGACTCTAATATAATGTCCCTTAAAATGACATGGGAAACTGACCTAAAGGTGTCATTCACAGATGCAGAATGGGGCAGAACTCTTAGAAATGGGGGAAAAAAATGTCAAGGGAACTGCGAACGCATCTTATCCAATTCAAAATACTGAATAGAATCTATTAGACACCATCCAGGCTGCATAAGGTTGGTTTGGTTGATAACTCGGAAAGCTGGAGGTGTCGGGACAAAAATGGTACCCTAGTACACGTGCTCTGGAGTTGCCCAAATATTCAGGCATTTTGGTCTTCCCTTCATACAGTCGTAGAGAAAATTGTCGACCAGAATATCCCATTCACCCCTAGTCTGTTTATTTTGGGGGACCCCTCTGCATTAAGTGACCTGACCCCTCCACTCTGGACCCAGACTGTCCTCATGCTAGGCCGGAAACTTTTGGTCAAAGAATGGAAAGCCCCCTCTGCACCAGCATTGGATTTGTGGCATGTCACTTTGGGTCAGCTGGCTGCCCTTGAACGTCTTATAGGTTGCTTGATAAAGTGGAAGAGTACAACTTGAAATGGGGGAAGTATCATTCGTCCACCTTGGAGGTTTAACGGCGTTCCGGCTCAAAAAAATAGCATTTAACTAGAAAACATGACTGATGGATACATTTTGATAGAATACGGTACCTACATTTAGGCAAGGCTATAACTCAAGGGCTAGGTGCATCACTGTCCTTCTGTTTATTTATTTATTTTTTTCATTTTCTATACTGTAGTTAGTTTTTGTCTGTGGTCGTGCTATGTCTTTCTCTTTTGTTGTATGAATACTGCTTCATTTTTCAGATGTGTGTGTGTGTGTTCAAATGTTCGGAAAAACCAATAAATTGTTAATCATGAAAAAAGGAATGTGCTAATTAACAGTCAAGACGATAAAATGAATACTGCTTTCAAAAATACGTCTTTTGATGAACGTTTCTGCTGCAGCAACAGAAAGTTCCACTGAAGTCAAGTCCTGTCATGGACCAAACAGGTATATACAGTAAGAAATAACTGTGTGCAGCACTGTGTGAGCACTGGTCTGAACAGCTGATCTTCTGTCTGGTGAAGGAGCATCTTAAACGTCAGTACTGCAGCACACCAGGACAAACTGACGCTATATTTATACAAAGAAAGGAATAACTTCATGCATTACATTTGCTGAATTTACAAGAGGTGACCAATAATAATGATTTTGTAGTAGACAGCGTTTCACAAAGTTTATATAGTTTCCCCTAACTCAGCAACTCACAACTCTTTTTTTAAGGGAGTCTGTGATGGATTAGCTGCCGCCTTACGCATACATAGAACTGTTTTGGGGTTTTATTTTCTTCTTTTTTTTTTTTTTCAAGAAAGCATGAACTTCTCCGATGTTGTCCAGCTGTAAACATTTGATTGTACAGTTAGGGCACATCTGGAATGTACAGGACCGTTGTGTATTATAATTATTTTCTACTCTCAACGCAATTAACAACTAATTGGCCGGAAATTGTATAGAAAACGTTATAGCTCGTAATGTGATGTAACATGGCATTCACGTTAAGTTAGCTTGCTAACTAGCTAACTAATTGAGTCTTCATCAGCCAAAGTGCCAACTTTGCATGCCTCCCAGGCCTAAAAAGGTCTGCTTTGCAAATTCTGCAGTTCACAACCTTTTTGGCTGAGTGAAGAGTCAAATGTTCCCACACAGGTTTTAGGTTGTGATGGTGTTAATATCATCGCTAATGTTATGTTGTTTTACTTTTCACATCAATTCACTCCATTAAGCTGACGGTGTTGCTATGTCCTGATGACGTCATGAACAAATCGGTTATTAAATTCGTTGGCAAGTTAATGGATTTTTGTTGACTACGTCAAATATTTGTTGCACCCCTATTGTCCTTAGTCATTGCTTTTCGCTATTGTGGATCCAAGGCTGCTGCTTGGATCGCTGAATACTGCTCCATGCATCTCTCTATCATTAGATAGAGCGTGTTCCATCTGGTCTTGACATCAAGGATGAGTGAGTGGTGCGGAAGGCCTGAAACAACAACAAACAATATACATTTAATTACCACACACTTGACTATTAAATTAAATAGTTACGATGATGGGAATTTCAAAATAATACTTGGAGTGAACTGGCTTCTTACCAAAGATCTGCTGCTTTTCCTTCGAGACCGTTTTGGACATAGAGGACCTCTTGAACCACACAACCCTGCTCTGATACGGGCTGCCCATTTATCAGTGTCATTTTGTGTATTTTCTGTGCTGCCAGATTCAATGTGTGCGGAAGCATTCAATTTTTTAGGACGTGTAGCCTCTTTATGGCAACATCCATATTGCCAGCATACAGGTGCTGGTCATATAATTAGAATATCATCAAAAAGTTGATTTATTTCAGTAATTCCATTCAAAAAGTGTAACTTGTATAATGTATACATTCATTCCACACAGACTGATATATTTTCAGTGTTCATTCCTTTTAATTTTGATGATTATAACTGACAACTAATGAAAACCCCAAAATCAGTATCTCAGAAAATTAGAATACTGTGAAAAGGTTCAATATTGAAGACACCTGGTGCCACACTCTAATCAGCTAATTAACTGGAAACACCTGCAAAGGCCTTTAAATGGTCTCTCAGTCTAGTTCTGTAGGCTACACAATCATGGGGAAGACTGCTGACTTGACAGCTGTCCAAAAGATGACCATTGACACATTGCACAAGGAGGGCAAGACACAAAAGGTCATTGCTAAAGAGGCTGGCTGTTCACAGAGCTCTGTGTCCAAGCACATTAATAGAGAGGCGAAGGGGAGGAAAAGAT